>NW_026778954.1:72500-200000 GCF_030144855.1 Hypanus sabinus
GTGTCCTCTGGTCCTAGACTCCCCCACTATATTAAACATCCTCTCCACATCCACTCTATCTGTGTCCTCTGGTCCTAGATTCCCCCACTATAGGAAACATCCTCTCCACATCCACTCTGTCTGTGTCCTCTGGTCCCAGACTCCCCCACTATATTAAACATCCTCTCCACATCCACTCTATCTGTGTCCTCTGGTCCTAGATTCCCCCACTATAGGAAACATCCTCTCTACATCCACTCTATCTAAATGTCTATTATTGGAATGCATGCTTGCAAGGTCAGATGGGGGAGACTTGGAATGAGACATGTGAATGAGATGTGAATGGAATATAGCAATATAAAGCCATAAATAATTAAATAGTAATAAGTTAATCATACCAAGTGTAATAAGTCCAGGACCAGCCTATTGGCTCAGGGTGTCTGACACTCCGAGGGAGGAGTTGTAAAGTTTGATGGCCACAGGCAGGAATGACTTCCTATGACGGTCAGTGTTGCATCTCGGTGGAATGAGTCTCTGGCTGAATGTACTCCTGTGCCTAACCAGTATATTATGGAGTGGGTGGGAGTCATTGTCCAAGATGGCATGCAACTTGGACAGCATCCTCTTTTCAGACACCACCGTCAGAGAGTCCAGTTCCACCCCCAAAACATCACTGGCCTTACAAATGAGTTTGTTGGTTCTGTTGGTGTCTGCTACCCTCAGCCTGCTGCCCCAGCACACAACAGCAAACATGATAGCACTGGCCACCACAGACTCGTAGAACATCCGCAGCATCATCCGGCAGATGTTAAAGGACCTCAGTCTCCTCAGGAAGTAGAGACGGCTCTGACCCTTCTTGTAGACAGCCTCAGTGTTCTTTGACCAGTCCAGTTTATTGTCAATTTGTATCCCCAGGTATTTGTAATCCTCCACCATGTCCGCACTGACCCCTTGGATGGAAACAGGGGTCACCGGTGCCTTAGTCCTCCTCAGGTCCACCACCAGCTCCTTAGACTTTCTCACATTAAGCTGCAGATGGTTCTGCTCGCACCACGTGACAAAGTTTCCCACCGTAGCCCTGTACTCCACCTCGTCTCCCTCGCTGAGAGTTGAGGGCCTCCACTGGGTCAGAGTCGGCCACAGATACTGCATCCTCGCCGTCAGGGCAGAATGATGCAGAGAGCAAGCTTCCCCTCTCCACGCACGGGGAGGCCGATACAGCATCGCGGGAGCTGTCAGCCAGTGTTGAGCTCAATGTAGGACTGCCTTTGGGACTCCAGCTTGGGGTTTACCCCCGAAACCCTCCCCGCGCGTGGGTGTGGTCGCAAGGCGGGTGAGGTTTGAGATCAGAGTTTTCCTTCTGGATGGGCCGCCAACCGCGGCTGACGAGCTCAGTCTGCCCGAGGCGACAGAAGTGTGGCTGCCCCTTCTCCTGTCACCGGGCTTGGTAGCTGAGCCACTCATGAAGGCCAGGAGCCTATTTGAGACGCACGCCATTGGGAGTGGGAGGTTGTCCCCATTTCCACCCCTGGCTATGACAACCTTAACGATTACCCCTTCGTAATAATGATCAATTAGTCACAGGAAGAATCTGTATTTACCTTTATTGTCTCAACTAGAACAACATGTGGGTGCACAAACGGTGTGCACAGCCACTGGGGAGCTCTGCCCCTCCCCGAAGAATTAACGACCTACACTGGCCAGTTCCCCATAGTCCCAGTCCAATCTCCCCGTGTCGGCGATCTGCGAGGGATCTGTCGCCCCTTTGCTTTCGGAGCCTCTCATCGTTCCTCACCAGCCCAAATGTGCTTCAATCTCATTGGCTCAAGGTCGCCTGACCAACCCGGGTCACTTTCTTATTGGCCACCCTCAGCCTTTTATTCTTTCCATCTCTTGACTGGATCAAACCAGGTGACCCGGACACTGAGCTGAATGAACTACTCCAAACCAAAACCAGTCACTTTACATAATAAATCGCTATTTGTCTGAGAACAAAGTAGGTAACTCCTCCCATCTCTCTGATTAAATTACATCACAGGAAGAAATTAGTTTATCAAGCAGTTCCCAAAATGGTGGCTGCAGGGACAGCCTCACAAAATGGCCGCCTCTATTCCTGCTCACTGATTGTCATTCCTTCTGGCCAGCAGCATTGTGGGCTGAACGGCCTGTTGCTATTTGGTGCTGCTGCACATGTTCTCTGCTCTTTCCTCAGTCTCCCCCAGTGGGACAGAACTCTTCAGGTCTCGTGTAAAGGAGGTGAATTACACCCAGGATCAACTGGACCCAGATGTGGTGCAGCCCTTTGCTGCTTTTGCGCCTAACGGAACAGCGAAGGTAAGGTCTGGACCCCCCCCCCCCCCCGAAGCCTCTCCCCCCACCCCTCGTTGTGTCCAGTGGTAACTGGTTCTCTGTCCTATGACACAGGGTAAGCTGGTGTACGCCAACCATGGGAGCATGGCGGACTTCCAGCACCTGATTCAGAAACATCACATTGACCTCAACGACACAGTGGCCATCGTCAAGTACGGAGGCACGGGCCGGGTGGACAAGGTATGACGGAATGGGGGTCGCTGCCTCCGTGGGGCATGGGGTGGGAGGGCAATGATGAGCAGTCCTTACCTCCCAGAGGCAGAGAGCCCTGGAGTTACCCAGCACAGAATTAGGCCTCTTGTCGTGGCCAAGCAAGATCACCATTTGCCCAGGTTCCACTACACACAGCCAGGGTGCCTGAGACTTCTCCACCGTCCTGTACTTGTCACCGTGGAGCGGGCAGCGGGTTTGCCAATCCGGCGGGGGCAAAGGATGTTGGGAATGGTGAGGGTGGAGCGCCGTGGGAGGGGAGTCTCGGATGGGATGGGTGGGGAGGTGAGGGGGAGTGATGGACAGACGGAGGAGGGAGAGTGGGAATAGTGACAGAGACTGGGAGGGGATGGGTGGAGAGGTGAGGGGGAGTGATGGACAGACGGAGGAGGGAGAGTGGGAATAGTAACAGAGACTGGGAGGGGATGGGTGGGGAGGTGAGGGGGAGTGATGGACAGACGGAGGAGGGAGATTGGGAATACTGACAGACTGGGAGGGGATGGGTGGGGAGGTGAGGGGGAGTGATGGACAGACGGAGGAGGGAGATTGGGAATACTGACAGACTGGGAGGGGATGGGTGGGGAGGTGAGGGGGAGTGATGGACAGACGGAGGAGGGAGAGTGGGAATAGTGACAGAGACTGGGATGGGTAGGGAGGTGAGGGGGAGTGATGGACAGACGGAGAGTGGGAATAGTGTCAGAGACTGCGAGGGGATGGGTGGGGAGGTGAGGGGGAGTGATGGACAGACAGAGGAGGGAGAGTGGGAATAGTGACAGACTCGGAGGGGATGGGTGGGGAGGTGAGGGGGAGTGATGGACAGACGGAGGAGGGAGAGTGGGAATAGTGACAGAGATTGGGAGGGGATGGGTGGGGAGGTGAGGGGGAGTGATGGACAGACGGAGGAGGGGAGAGTGGGAATAGTGACAGAGACTGGGAGGGGATGGGTGGGGAGGTGAGGGGGAGTGATGGACAGACGGAGGAGGGGAGAGTGGGAATAGTGACAGAGACTGGGAGGTGATGGGTGGGGAGGTGAGGGGGAGTGATGGACAGACGGAGGAGGGAGAGTGGGAATAGTGACAGAGACTATGAGGGGATGGGTGGGGAGGTGAGGGGGAGTGATGGACAGACGGAGGAAGGAGAGTGGGAATAGTGACAGACTGGGAGGGGATGGGTGGGGAGGTGAGGGGGAGTGATGGACAGATGGAGGAGGGAGAGTGGTAATAGTGACAGAGACTGGGAGGGGATGGGTGGGGAGGTGAGGGGGAGTGATGGACAGATGGAGGAGGGAGAGTGGGAATAGTGACAGAGACTGGGAGGGGATGGGTGGGGAGGTGACGGGAAGTGATGTACAGACGGAGGAGGGAGAGTGGGAATAGTGACAGAGACTGGGAGGGGATGGGTAGGGAGGTGAGGGGGAGTGATAGAAATATAGATGAGGGGGGAGTGTGAAGGTGGAGGGGCTTTCAATGAGGAAAATTAAGGGCGATGAAAAAGATTTGGAGAGGAAGTTGTTCGAAGAGGGGAAGCTTTCGATGAACGAATACCCACTCCAGCACCCTCCTTTGTCCCACCCTCCGCTGACCTACCCTCAGTCAGGGAGCTCTGACGGGGCGGGGACATAACTTCTCCTGATTTGTGCCGCCAGGCCATCAATGGAGCCCACTTCGGGGTGGTGGGCATCATCGTCTACACGGACCCGGCGGACATGAACGACGGCAAAGTTAGCGATGTGAACGAGACCTACCCCCACTCCTGGTATCTCCCGCCCTCCGGTGTCGAGCGGGGATCGTACAAGAAATACTTCGGTGACCAGCTGACCCCCTACTACCCTGCGAAAGGTACTCTTCCCACCTCAGCTCGCTCTGCTTCACGCCTGCACTCTGAACTCGCGCTTGTGTGCTCAGGTCAGGGCATATTAACGGGGTCTGTGGCCTCGCCCACAGGGATAATATTTTGTAAAATTGGACCCCCCACCCAGGGTATTTTACACCCCCCCCCCCCGGCGGGCAGAAGATAGAAAAGCACGTATCACCAGAGCTGAAGGGCGGCTTCTGTTATCAGACTCTCGAACGGTTCTCCCAGGGTGGAGACACGTCTCTACCAAAGGAGGTGTGAGAGGCTCCTTCCTCTGCTGGCCTGCGGGTCACCCTGGGGCGAGCTGCCGCTCCCACTTCGCCCCCGATCAGGGTGACGAAACTCCGGCACCCTGAGGGTGTGCTAGCCTTCCAGGCCGCGTCCTTGGCGTGTCGAAAAGTGGCCGGTCGCGAGGCCCTGACAGCGGGTCCCATTCCCGCGGAGAACCGAAGTCAGCGTGGAACCTCGGGTCAGGGTCTTCAGAAGAACCCTGAAGGGGAAGAAGGAGATATTAAAGATGGAAATAGAACTCTTTCCAAAGATGCAAGCCAAGGAATTGCCGATCGGCACCATTGTCGCCTAATCTCCGACTGGTGACGTAGAAGCAGAATCAGGCCATTCGGCCAATCGAGTCTGCCCCGCCATTCCATCATGGCTGATTTAGTTTCCCTCTCAACCCCATTCTCCTGGAACCTTTGGCGCCCTTATCAGCCTCTGCTTCAAATACACGGGGTGGCCTGGCCTCCATTCCCTTTACGGCAATGAATTCCACAGATTCACCACAGAAGACCATAAGACATGGGGGCAGAATTAGGCCATTCAGCCCATCGAGTCAGCTCCGCCATTCTATCATGGCTGATCCATTTTCCCTCTCCCTGTATCCCTTCATACCCTGACCAGTCAAGACTCTAACCTTAAATATACCACAGTGACCTATGGGAATGAATCCCACAGATACACTCCTCTCTAGCAAAAATAAAATCCTCCTCATCTCCGTTCTGAGGTCATGTCCTCTGGTCTTGGACCTCCCCACCTTCTCCTCACATCGAGGCCTTTCAACTCTCAGAAGGTTTCAGTGAGGTCACCCCACATTCTTCTGCCCAGGGCCGTCAAACGGTCTTCAATCCTGGAATCATTTCTGTGACCCCTCTCCAGTCTCAGCACATCCTTTCTAAGAGAAGGGGCTGAAAACTGCTCACAATGCTCCAAGTGAGGTCTCGCCAGGGATTTATAAAGCCTCAACGTTCCATCCTTGCTCTTATATTCTGTTCCTCTTGAAATGAATGCAAACATCTCATTTGCCTTCCTCACCACCGACTCAACCTGAGAATTCTCCACCAGGACTCCCCGTTCCCTTTGCACCTCAGATTATTTAATTTTCTTTCCATTTAGAAAACAGTCAGCCCTTTCGTTTCTTCTACCAAAGTGCTTGACTGTACGCTCCCCAACCTTGCATTCCATCAGCCACCTTTCAGCCCATTCTCTCAATCTGTTCAAATCCTCCCCGAGGCCCTCTTTATTTCCCACTCTTTGCCTCCTGCCAATCAGCCAATGCTCCATCCACACTCGTGTCTGTCCTGTACTGGTATGGGTTCTAGTTAAGCGGCCTCACGTTGTCAAAGCCCTTCTGAAAATCCAAGTACGCGACTCCAACTGATTCTCCTCTGTCTGTCCTGCTTGCTGTTTCCTCAAAGAACTCCCAACAGATTTCTCAGGCAAGATTTTCCTTGGGGAAACCATGCTGACTATGGCCTATTTGGCCGATTTTATCATGCGCCTCCACGTACCATGAAATAACGATGGGCTCCAACATTTCCCTAACCACGTGAGGTCAGAGTCACTGGCCGATTGTTTCCTTTCCTCTGCCTCCCTGTCTTCTTGAAAGTCAGAGCGACATTTGCAATTTTCCAATCTTCCGGAACCAATTGGTTCTTGAAAGATCATTACTAATGCCTCCACAATCTCTTCAGTCACCTCATTCAGAACCCTGGGGTGTACACCATCGCGTCCTGGTGGCTTACCCACCTTCAGACCTGTCAGTTTCCCAAGAACAGAGGCTTTTCCCCAGGGCTGAACTGTTGCCACAAGAGGACACAGGTTTAAGGTGCTGGGGAGTAGGTACAGAGGAGATGCCAGGGGTAAGTTTTTCACACAGAGAGAGTTGAGTGTGTGGAATGGGCTGCTGGCAACGGTGGTGGAGGCGGATACGATAGGGTCTTTTAAGAGACTTTCGGATAGGTACATGGAGCTGAGGAAAATAGAGGGCTACGGGTAAGCTTAGTGATTTCTAAGGTAGGGACATGTTCAGCACAGCTTTGTGGGCTGAAGGGCCTGTATTGTGCTGTGGGTTTTCTATGTTTCGGTGTTTACATTTTAACTTACTCCCTAGTAGAGGCAACTTTACACACTTCTGCCCCCCGACGCTCTAGAACTTCTGGCATACTGCCAGTGTCTTTCACGATGAGTATTGATGCACAATACTTGTTCAGTTCAGCTGCCATTTCCGTGAGCCCCATTACCACCTCTCCTGCGTCATTTTCCTGTCTTCCAATATCTACTCTCACCTCTCTTTTATATATTTGAAGAGACTTCTGGTGTCCGTTTTAATATTATTGGCTAGTTTACCTTCGTATTTCATCTTTTCCTTCTTCATGACTTTGTTTTGTTGTCTTGAAGTTGGTTTTTAAAAGCTTCCCAGTCCTCTAACTTCCAGCTAACCTTTGATCTATTACGTGTCCCCTCTTTGGCTTTGACTTCCCTTCAGAGCCACAGTTGTGTTGTCCTACCTTTCAGGTACTTCTGCGGGGTGTATATGCCCCGCGTCTTATGCATCGCCCCCAGAAATTGCAGCCATTGCTGCTCTACTGTCAACCCAGCCAGAGTTCATTTCCAGCCCCCCTCTCGTGCCTCTGCCATCCCCCTCACTCCGCTGTAATCAAACTTTACCTCCTCACCCCTCAAACGGCGGGGTGAGTTGTACAAATCTCCGCTTTTGGGAACTAGCGTCAATCTGATTTCCCCAATCTACATAACTATCGCAACAATGCCCTTTTGAGATGCCTATTCTATCTCCTGATGGAATTTGAAGACCATGGCTTCTCTTCTGTTTAGGGGGTCTGTATGCAACTCCCAGTAGGGTCTTTTCACCCTCGCAGTTTCTTAACTCTACCCAGAACAGATCAACACCTTTCTACCCGATGTCATCTCTTTCCGAAGATTTGATTTCATTTCTCACCAGCAGAGCAATACCTCCCCTCTGCCACCCGCCTGTCCTTTCGATACCATGCGTCTCCTTGGACGTCAAGCTCCCAGCTATATTCTTCTTCCAGCCCACAACATCACCGGCCGATCTCCAACAACTTCATCTACCTTGTTCCATGTACTGCGCACACTCAAATATAACTCTTTCAGTCCAGCATTCGTTTTGTCCACCTTTTCCATTGAAACTCATCCTGTCGACTGCAGTTTTGCCCTGTCATCAGCCTCCCTTTGCATGGAGTCTCACGACACGCTGCCTCTGTTTCCAGAACGACCACCTCATACTCAGTACTATCCGGTTTGTACACTCCACCTCCGCCAAACGAGTTTAAACCCTCCCAAACAATTCTATCCCGCAAGGATATTGGACCCCTCGGGTTCAGGTGTAACCCATCCCTTTTGTGCAGGTCATACCTTCCCCACGAGAGTTCCCAATGATCCATAAATCCGATCCCTTGTCCCCTGCACTAGTTCCTCCGCCACGCATTCCCCTGCCAAATCATCCTATTCCTACCCTCCCTGACACGTGGCACAGGCAGCAATCCAGAGATTACCACCCTGGAAGTCCCACTTCTCAGCTTTCTACCCAGCTCCCAAAATCTCCCTTCAGCACCTCCACACCTTGTCTACCTTTGTCATCGGTGCCGATATGACCTCTGGCTGCTCACCCTCCCCCATGGACCCAGGGATATCCCGGACCCTGGCACCTGGGAGGCAACATACCATCTGGGTATCTCTATCGTGCCCACAGAACCTGGTTTCTGTTCCTCTCACTAAGGAATCTCCTGTCAACACTGCGGCCCGCTTCAGCTCTCTGCTCTTCTGATCCGTGGCACGGGACTCAGTGCCAGAGACCCATTCATCGTGGCTCATACCCAGCAGGACGTGCACCTCAACCGTATCTAAAGTGGTATACTTATTACTGAGGGGAATGGCCACAGGGGGACTCTGCACGGACTGCCTGTTTCCCTTCTCTCTCCAGACACTCACCCAGTTACCTACCTCCTGCAACAGAGAGTGACTAACTCCCTGTAGCTCCTATCCATCACTCCCCATCTCTGTTCTAAAGGGACGTGCTTCTACTCTGAGGCTGTGCCCTCTGGTCCCAGACTCCCCCACTATAGGAAACATCCTCTCCACATCCACTCTATCTGTGTCCTCTGGTCCTAGACTCCCCCACTATAGGAAACATCCTCTCCACATCCACTCTGTCTGTGTCCTCTGGTCCTGGACTCCCCCACTATAGGAAACATCCTCTCCACATCCACTCTATCTGTGTCCTCTGGTCCTAGACTCCCCCACGATAGGAAACATCCTCTCCACATCCACTCTATCTGTGTCCTCTGGTCCTAGACTCCCCCACGATAGGAAACATCCTCTCCACATCCACTCTATCTGTGTCCTCTGGTCCGAGACTCCCCCACTATAGGAAACATCCTCTCCACATCCACTCTATCTATGTCCCCTGGTCCTAGACTCTCCCACAAGAGGAAACATCCTCTCCACATCCACTCTATCTGTGTCCTCTGGTCCTAGACTCCCCCACTATAGGAAACCTCCTGTCCACATCCACACTATCTGTGTCCTCTGGTCCTAGACTCCCCCACTATAGGAAACATCCCCTCCACATCCACTCTGTCTGTGTCCTCTGGCCCTAGACTCCCCCACTATAGGAAACATCCTCTCCACATCCACTCTATCTGTGTCCTCTGGTCCTAGACTCCCCCACTATAGGAAACATCCTCTCCACATCCACTCTATCTGTGTCCTCTGGTCCTAGACTCCCCCACTATAGGAAACATCCTCTCCACATCCTCTCTATCTGTGTCCTCTGGTCCTAGACTCCCCCACTATAGGAAACATCCTCTCCACATCCACTCTATCTGTGTCCTCTGGTCCTAGACTCCCCCACGATAGGAAACATCCTCTCCACATCCACTCTATCTGTGTCCTCTGGTCCGAGACTCCCCCACTATAGGAAACATCCTCTCCACATCCACTCTATCTGTGTCCCCTGGTCCTAGACTCTCCCACAAGAGGAAACATCCTCTCCACATCCACTCTATCTGTGTCCTCTGGTCCTAGACTCCCCCACTATAGGAAACATCCCCTCCACATCCACTCTGTCTGTGTCCTCTGGCCCTAGACTCCCCCACTATAGGAAACATCCTCTCCACATCCACTCTATCTGTGTCCTCTGGTCCTAGACTCCCCCACTATAGGAAACACCCTCTCCACATCCACTCTATCTGTGTCCTCTGGTCCTAGACTCCCCCACTATAGGAAACATCCTCTCCACATCCACTCTATCTGTGTCCTCTGGTCCTAGACTCCCCCACTATAGGAAACATCCGCTCCACATCCACTCTATCTGTGTCCTCTGGTCCTAGACTCCCCCACTATAGGAAACATCCTCTCCACATCCACTCTATCTGTCTCCTCTGGCCCTAGACTCCCCCACTATAGGAAACATCCTCTCCACATCCACTCTATCTGTGTCCTCTGGTCCTAGACTCCCCCACTATAGGAAACATCCTCTCCACATCCACTCTATCTGTGTCCTCTGGTCCTAGACTCCCCCACTATAGGAAACATACTCTCCACATCCTCTCTATCTGTGTCCTCTGGTCCTAGACTCCCCCACTATAGGAAACATCCTCTCCACATCCTCTCTATCTGTGTCCTCTGGTCCTAGACTCCCCCACTATAGGAAACATCCTCTCCACATCCACTCTATCTGTGTCCTCTGGTCCTAGACTCCCCCACTATAGGAAACATCTTCTCCACATCCACTCTATCTGTGTCCTCTGGTCCTAGACTCCCCCACTATAGGAAACATCCTCTCCACATCCACTCTATATGTGTCCTCTGGTCCTAGACTCCCCCACTATAGGAAACATCCGCTCCACATCCACTCTATCTGTGTCCTCTGGTCCTAGACTCACCCACTATAGGAAACATCCGCTCCACATCCACTCTATCTGTGTCCTCTGGTCCTAGACTCCCCCACTATAGGAAACATCCTCTCCACATCCACTCTATCTGTCTCCTCTGGCCCTAGACTCCCCCACTATAGGAAACATCCTCTCCACATCCACTCTATCTGTGTCCTCTGGTCCTAGACTCCCCCACTATAGGAAACATCCTCTCCACATCCACTCTATCTGTGTCCTCTGGTCCTAGACTCCCCCACTATAGGAAACATCCTCTCCACATCCACTCTATCTGTGTCCTCTGGTCCTGACTCCCCCTCTAAAGGAAACATCCTCTCCACATCCACTCTATCTGTGTCCTCTGGTCCTAGACTCCCCCACTATAGGAAACATCCTCTCCACATCCACTCTGTCTGTGTCCTCTGGTCCCAGACTCCCCCACTATAGGAAACATCCTCTCCACATCCACTCTGTCTGTGTCCTCTGGCCCTAGACTCCCCCACTATAGGAAACATCCTCTCCTCATCCACTCTATATGTGTCCTCTGGTCCTAGACTCCCCCACTATAGGAAACATCCGCTCCACATCCACTCTATCTGTGTCCTCTGGTCCTAGACTCCCCCACTATAGGAAACATCCTCTCCACATCCACTCTATCTGTCTCCTCTGGCCCTAGACTCCCCCACTATAGGAACCATCCTCTCCACATCCACTCTATCTGTGTCCTCTGGTCCTAGACTCCCCCACTATAGGAAACATCCTCTCCACATCCACTCTATCTGTGACCTCTGGTCCTAGACTCCCCCACTATAGGAAACATCCTCTCCACATCCACTCTATCTGTGTCCTCTGGTCCTAGACTCCCCCACTATAGGAAACATCCTCTCCACATCCACTCTGTCTGTGTCCTCTGGTCCTAGACTCCCCCACTATAGGAAACATCCTCTCCACATCCACTCTATTTGTGTCCACTGATCCTAGACTCCCCCACTACAGGAAACATCCTCTCCACATCCACTCTATCTGTGTCCACTGATCCTAGAGTCCCCCACTATAGGAAACATCCTCTCCACATCCACTCTATCTGTGTCCACTGATCCTAGAGTCCCCCACTATAGGAAACATCCTCTCCACATCCACTCTATCTGTGTCCTCTGGTCCTAGACTCCCCCACTATAGGAAACATCCTCTCCACATCCACTCTATCTGTGTCCACTGATCCTAGACTCCCCCACTATAGGAAACATCCTCTCCACATCCACTCTATCGAGGCAGAGTACTGAACAGTTGAGTCTGCTCTTCACGGTGCCCATGGGCAGGGACTGAGTCAGGCCTGCTTACTGGTGTCCTGTTGTTGAAGCCCGCCCGCTGAAAGTGCGGTGGCTGGTCCGAGGGTGAAGCCATCTCTCTCCGAGCCGGGACTCATGAAAGCTTCTGTTTGCTTGATTCACAGACTATACATTCAGACAGAAGGAATCCGACGTCAAGGGCCTCTCGCCCATTCCCGCCCAACCAATCGGCTTTGAGGATGCCCGTCAGCTGATCTGGTAGGTTCTCGCTGAGGTCAAAGGTGACGGCCAAGGCAAAGTTCTGCGAATGTGCAGACGTCGTGTGTTATCGAGATCCTCTGTTGACTCTGCTGACTGTCCCCACCCCTCACCTTTCTTTTTTAATCTTTTTATTATTATTATTAATATCAACAAATTAAAATTGATACATAGATAATGGGACTATAAACATTTCAACTGAACATGAAAGAATACCTAACCAACAGTTACAGTATAAATGAGTGTTTCCAATTCATGGGCGATACAAGCAACAAATTAACAAGGCAAACCCAGGTATATCATAATATATATTAAAAAAACATAAAAAAGAAAAAGAAAAAAAATTATGCAAAAAGAAACGAATCTAATAATCTAATAACTAATACAGTTTATAATTAATACCGTTTAAAGTTGTGGATAGGGGTGAAATGTCCAAGGATAAATTGGCTCATTTTCATTCTTATATAAATCCTATTTGTGACAGATGTCATTCTGAGATAGCGTCTTTAACTCATATGTTCTGGTCATGAGTGCTTTTGAAAAAATATTGGATAGACATTTTTGATATTATTTCTACTGTATTGAACATTGATTTACAACCTCATCCTATTACTGCAATTTTTGGTTTACCAATGATGGACTCACTCCATTTATCCTCTTCCGCTTGTCGAATGATTGCATTTCGTACATTAATGGCTAGAAGATCTATTTTATTGAATTGGAAAGAAATTAATCCTCCCTCTGTATTTCATTGGTTTTCTCAAACTACATTATGTCTAAATTTAGAAAAAATTATAAGTGTTATATTTGATACTTCCATTAAATTTGAAAATATATGGAGACCATTTATTCAATATTTTCACCTGATGTAATATGACCCTGTTCCAAGCCTATTTGTTTTTCCAGTTTTGATTTTATTTATGTTGTGAGGATCGGAGTTGGCGACACTGATGATTTTGTATTTTTGTGAGATATTATAAACAGCCCTTTTTTTCCATTTTTTCTTTTTCTCTTTTTTCTTTTTTCAGTTTTTTTCCCACCCCTCACCTGCCAGAGCTGTATTCCCCCACCCAACTACAACCCCCTTAGCATCTCACAATACCCATCTTCTCCCAGGCATTTCAGAGACAGGCTCGTCAGAATCACATTCAGTATCGGGAAATCTGTTAGCTTCGCAGCTCAATGCAACAGATAACACAGGAGTAAAAAGTGAACAAGTATTTCAGTCAGAGTAAGTGTTATATGTGTCTTGAATAGATTAAAATAATGCAAATCAGAAATAATATGTATTAAAAAAACTAAAAAATAGGCACTGTGTTAGTGTTCGTGGGTTCAATGTCCATTCAGAAATCTGACGGCAGAGGGGGAGAAGCTGTTCCTGAATCGCTGAGTGTGTGTCTTCAGGCTCCTGTACCTCCTCCCTGATGGCAGAGGGGGAGAAGCTGTTCCTGAATAGTTGAGTGTGTGTCTTCAGGCTCCTGTACCTCCTCCCTGATGGCAGAGGGGGAGAAGCTGTTCCTGAATCGCTGAGTGTGTGTCTTCAGGCTCCGGTACCTCCTCCCTGATGGCAGAGGGGATGAAGCTGTTCCTGAATCGTTGAGTGTGTGTCTTCAGGCTCCTGTACCTCCTCCCTGATGGCAGAGGGGGAGAAGCTGTTCCTGAATCGTTGAGTGTGTGTCTTCAGGCTCCTGTACCCCCTCCCTGATGGCAGAGGGGAAGAAGCTGTTCCTGAATCGTTGAATGTGTGTCTTCAGGCTCCTGTACCTCCTCCCTGATGGCAGAGGGGGAGAAGCTGTTCCTGAATCGTTGAGTGTGTGTCTTCAGGCTCCTGTACCTCCTCCCTGATGGCAGAGGGGAAGAAGCTGTTCCTGAATCACTGAGTGTGTGTCTTCAGGCTCCTGTACCCCCTCCCTGATGGCAGAGGGGAAGAAGCTGTTCCTGAATCGTTGAGTGTGTGTCTTCAGGCTCCTGTACCCCCTCCCTGATGGCAGAGGGGAAGAAGCTGTTCCTGAATCGTTGAGTGTGTGTCTTCAGGCTCCTGTACCCCCTCCCTGATGGCAGAGGGGAAGAAGCTATTCCTGAATCATTGAGTATGTGTCTTCAGGCTCCTGTACCCCCTCCCTGATAGCAGAGGGGGAGAAGCTGTTCCTGAATCGTTGAGTGTGTGTCTTCAGGCTCCTGTACCTCCACCCTGATGGCAGAGGGGGAGAAGCTGTTCCTGAATCGTTGAGTGTGTGTCTTCAGGCTCCTGTACCCCCTCCCTGATGGTAGCAGTTAGAAGAGGGCACGTCCTGGGTTGTGGGGGTCCTGAACGATTGATGTCTCCTTTCTGAGGCGCCGCTCCTTAAGGATGTCCTGTATACTGCAGAAACTAGTATGCAAGATGGTGCTGAGTAAATTTACAACTTTACACAGCTTCTTTTGATCCTGTGCAGTAGCCACCCCCCCCCGCCACCCACCGCCAGTACCAGACGGTGATGCAGCCAGTCAGAAGCTCTCCACGGTACATCTATGGAAATTTTGAAGTGTTTTATGTGACAAACCAAATCTCTTCAAAATCCTAATGAAGTATAGCCGCTGTCTTGACTTCTTTATAACTGCATCGATATGTTGGGACCAGGTTAGGTCCTCAGAGATCTTGACACCCAGGAACTTGAAGCTGCTCACTCTCTCCACTTCTGATCCCTCTGTGAGGATTGGTGTGTGTTCCTTCGTCTTACCCTTCCTGAAGTCCACAATCAGCTCTTTCATCTTACTGACGTTGAGTGCCAGGTTGTTGCTGCGGCACCATTCCACTAGTTGGCATATCTCACTCCTGTACGCCCTCTTGTCTCCATCTGAGATTCTACCAACAATGGTTGTATCGTCAGCTAGTTTACAGATGGTATTTGAGCTATGCCTAGCCACACAGTCATGGATATCGAGAGAGGAGAGCAGTGGGCAAAGCACACGCCCCTGCGGTGTGCCAGAGCTGATCGCCAGCAAGGAGGATAAATTATCACCAATCCACACAGTCTGCGGTCTTCCGGTTAGGAAGTCGAGGATCCAATTGCACAGGGAGGTACAGAGGCTCAGGGTCTGTGACTTCTCAGTGAGGATAATGGGAATGATGGTGTTAAATTCTGGGCTAACAGCATCCTGACGTAGGTGTTGGGTTGTCTAGGTGGTCTAAAGCCATGTGGAGAGACATTGAGATTGCGTCTGCCGTTGACCCATTGTGGCGATAGGCAAATTGCAGTGGGTCCAGGTCCCTGCTGAGGCTGGAGATCAGTCTAGTCATGACCAACCTCTCAGAGCATTTCATCACTGTCGATGTGAGTGCTAGCGGGCGATAGTCAATAAGGCAGCTCACATTCTCCTTCGTAGGCACGGTTGCCCTTCGGAAGCAGCTGGGAACGTCTGACCAGAGCATTGAGAGGTAGAAGATGTTGAATACCCCATCAGTTGGTGGGCACAGGTTTACACAGGGAGTGATGGACAGACAGAGTAGGGAGAGTGGGAACAGAAACAGGGGATGGGTGGGGAGGTGAGGGGGAGTGATGGACAGATGGAGGAGGGAGAGTGGGAACAGTAACAGAGACTGGGAGGGGATGTGTGGGGAGGTGAGGGGGAGTGATGGACAGACGGAGGAGGGAGAGTGGGAATAGTGACAGAGACTGGGAGGGGATGGGTGGGGAGGTGAGGGGGAGTGATGGACAGATGGAGGAGGGAGAGTGGGAACAGTAACAGAGACTGGGAGGGGATGTGTGGGGAGGTGAGGGGGAGTGATGGACAGACGGAGGAGGGAGAGTGGGAATAGTGACAGAGACTGGGAGGGGATGGGTGGGGAGGTGAGGGGGAGTGATGGACAGTCGGAGGACGGAGAGTGGGAATAGTGACAGAGACTGGGAGGGGAGTGGGTGGGGATGTGAGGTGGAGTGATGGACAGACGGAGGAGGGAGATTGGGAATAGTGACAGAGACTGGGAGGGGATGGATGGGGAGGTGAGGGGGAGTGATGGACAGATGGAGGAGGGAGAGTGGGAACAGTGACAGAGATTGGGAGGGGATGGTTGGGGAGGTGAGGGGGAGTGACGGAGGAGGGAATGTGGGAATAGTGGCAGAGACTGCGAGGGGATGGGTGGGGAGGTGAGGGGGAGTGACGGAGGAGGGAGAGTGGGAATAGTGGCAGAGACCGGGACGGGATGGGTGGGGAGGTGAGGGGGAGTGACGGAGGAGGGAGAGTGGGAATAGTGGCAGAGACTGGGAGGGGATGGGTGGGGAGGTGATGGGGTGTGATGGACAGATGGAGGAGTGAGAGTGGGAATAGTGACAGAGTCTGGGAGGGGATGGGTGTGGAGGTGAGGGGGAGTGATAGACAGACGGAGGAGGGAGATTGGGAATAGTGACAGAGACTGGGAGGGGATGGGTGTGGAGGTGAGGGGGAGTGATGGACAGACGGAGGAGGGAGAGTGGGAATAGTGACAGAGACTGGGAGGGGATGGCTGGGGAGGTGAGGGGGAGTGATGGACAGACGGAGGAGGGAGAGTGGGAATCGTGACAGACTGGGAGGGGATGGGTGGGGAGATGAGGGGGAGTGATGGACAGACGGAGGAGGGAGAGTGGGAATCGTGACAGAGACTGGGAGGGGATGGGTGGGGAGGTGAGGGGGAGTGATGGACAGACGGAGAAGGGAGAGTGGGAATAGTGACAGGGACTGGGAGGGGATGGGTGGGGAGGTGAGGGGGAGTGATGGACAGACGGAGGAGGGAGAGTGGGTATAATGTCACAGTGTGTGGGGATGGGTGGGCAGGTGAAGGGGAGTGATGGACAGATGTAGGAGGGAGAGTGGGAATAGTGACAGTGACTGGGAGCGGATGAGTAGGGGGGGTGAGTGGGAGTGATGGGCAGCCGGAGGAGGGAGAGTGGGAATAGTGACAGAGACTGGGAGGGGATGGATGGGGAGGTGAGGGGGAGTGATGGACAGACAGAGGAGTGGAGAGTGGGAATAGTGACTGAGACTAGGAGGGGATGGGTGGGGAGGTGAGGGGGAGTGATGGACAGACGGAGGAGGGAGAGTGGGAATAGTGACTGAGACTGGGAGGGGATGGGTGGGGAGGTGAGGGGGAGTGATGGACAGATGGAGGAGGGGAGAGTGGGAATAGTGACGGATTGGGAGGGGATGGGTGGGGAGGTGAGGGGGAGTGATGGACAGACGGAGGAGGGAGAGTGGGAATAGTGACAGAGACTGGGAGGGGATTGCTGGGGAGGTGAGGGGGAGTGATGGACAGACGGAGGAGGGAGAGTGGGAATCGTGACAGACTGGGAGGGGATGGGTGGGGAGATGAGGGGGAGTGATGGACAGACGGAGGAGGGAGAGTGGGAATCGTGACAGAGACTGGGAGGGGATGGGTGGGGAGGTGAGGGGGAGTGATGGACAGACGGAGAAGGGAGAGTGGGAATAGTGACAGGGACTGGGAGGGGATGGGTGGGGAGGTGAGGGGGAGTGATGGACAGACGGAGGAGGGAGAGTGGGTATAATGTCACAGACTGTGTGGGGATGGGTGGGCAGGTGAAGGGGAGTGATGGACAGATGTAGGAGGGAGAGTGGGAATAGTGACAGTGACTGGGAGCGGATGGGTAGGGGGGGTGAGTGGGAGTGATGGGCAGCCGGAGGAGGGAGAGTGGGAATAGTGACAGAGACTGGGAGGGGATGGATGGGGAGGTGAGGGGGAGTGATGGACAGACAGAGGAGTGGAGAGTGGGAATAGTGACTGAGACTAGGAGGGGATGGGTGGGGAGGTGAGGGGGAGTGATGGACAGACGGAGGAGGGAGAGTGGGAATAGTGACTGAGACTGGGAGGGGATGGGTGGGGAGGTGAGGGGGAGTGATGGACAGATGGAGGAGGGGAGAGTGGGAATAGTGACGGATTGGGAGGGGATGGGTGGGGAGGTGAGGGGGAGTGATGGACAGACGGAGGAGGGAGAGTGGGAATAGTGACAGAGACTGGGAGAGGATGGGTGGGGAGTTGAGGAGGAGTGATGGTCAAATGGAGGAGGGAGAGTGGGAATAGTGACAGAGACTGGGAGGGGATGGGTGGGGAGGTGAGGGGGAGTGATGGACAGACGGAGGAGGGAGATTGGGAATAGTGACAGAGACTGGGAGTGGATGGGTGGGGAGGTGAGGGGGAGTGATGGACAGATGGAGGAGGGAGAATGGGAATAGTGTCAGAGACTGGGAGGGGATGAGTGGGGAGTTGAGGGGGAGTGACGGAGGAGGGAGTGTGGGAATAGTGGCAGAGACTGCGAGGGGATGGGTGGGGAGGTGAGGGGGAGTGACGGAGGAGGGAGAGTGGGAATAGTGGCAGAGACTGGGAGGGGAGGGGATGGGTGGGGAGGTGAGTGGGAGTGATGGAGACATGGAGGAGGGAGAGTGGGAATAGTGACAGTGACTGGGAGGGGATGGGTGGGGAGTTGAGGAGGAGTGATGGTCAGATGGAGGAGGGGAGAGTGGGAATAGTGACAGAGACTAGGAGGGGATGGGTGGGGAGGTGAGCGGGAGTGATGGACAGACGGAGGAGGGGAGAGTTGGAATAGTGTCAGGGAGGGGATGGGTGGGGAGGTGAGGGGGAGTGATGGACAGACGGAGGTGGAGAGAGTGGGAATAGTGACAGAGACTGGGAGGGGATGGGTAGGGAGGTGAGGGGGAGTGATGGACAGACGGAGGTGGAGAGAGTGGGAATAGTGACAGAGACTGGGAGGGGATGGGTAGGGAGGTGAGGGGGAGTGATAGACGGAGGAGGGAGAGTGGGAATAGCGACAGAGTGGGAGGGGATCGGTTGGGAGGTGAGGGAGAGTGATGGACAGACGGAGGACGGAGAGTGGGAATAGCGATAGAGACTAGGAGGGGATGAGTGGGGAGATGAGGGGGAGTGATGGACAGACAGAGGAGGGAAGAGTGGGAATAGTAACAGAGACTGGGAGGGGATGGGTGGGGAGGTGAGGGGGAGTGATGGACAGACGGAGGAGGGAGAGTGGGAATAGTGACAGAGATTGGGAGGGGATGGGTGGGGAGGTGAGGGGGAGTGATGGACAGACGGAGGACGGAGAGTGGGAAAAGTGATGGATTGGGAGGGGATGGGAGGGGAGGTGAGGGGGAAAAATGGACAGACGGAGGAGGGAGAGTGGGAATAGTGACAGAGACTGGGAGGGGAGTGGGTGGGGATGTGAGGTGGAGTGATGGACAGACGGAGGAGGGAGATTGGGAATAGTGACAGAGACTGGGAGGGGATGGATGGTGGAGGTGAGGGGGAGTGATGGACAGACGGAGGAGGGAGATTGGGAATAGTGACAGAGACTGGGAGGGGATGAGTGGGGAGTTGAGGGGGAGTGACGGAGGAGGGAGTGTGGGAATAGTGGCAGAGACTGCGAGGGGATGGGTGGGGAGGTGAGGGGGAGGGAGAGTGGGAATAGTGGCAGAGACCGGGAGGGGATGGGTGGGGAGGTGAGGGGGAGTGACGGAGGAGGGAGAGTGGGAATAGTGGCAGAGACTGGGAGGGGAGGGGATGGGTGGGGAGGTGAGTGGGAGTGATGGAGACATGGAGGAGGGAGAGTGGGAATAGTGACAGAGACTGGGAGGGGATGGGTGGGGAGGTGAGGGGGAGTGATGGAGAGACGGAGGAGGGAGAGTGGGAATAGTGACAGAGACTGGGAGGGGATGGGTGGGGAGGTGAGGGGGAGTGATGGACAGACGGAGGAGGGAGAGTGGGAATAGTGACAGAGACTGGGAGGGGATGGGTGGGGAGGTGAGGGGGAGTGATGGACAGACGGAGGAGGGGTGAGTGAGAATAGTGACAGACTGGGAGGGGATGGGTGGGGAGGTGAGGGGGAGTGATGGACAGACGGAGGAGGGAGTTTGGGAACAGTGACAGAGACTGGGAGGGGATGGGTGGGGAGGTGAGGGGGAGTGATGGACAGACGGAGGGGGGAGATTGGGAATAGTGACAGAGACTGGGAGGGGATGGGTGGGGAGGTGAGGGGGAGTGATGGACAGACGGAGGAGGGAGAGTGGGAATAGTGACAGAGACTGGGAGGGGATGGGTGGGGAGGTGAGGGGGAGTGATGGACAGACGGAGGAGGGAGAGTGGGAATAGTGACAGAGACTGGGAGGGGATGGGTGGGGAGGCGAGGGGGAGTGATGGACAGACGGAGGAGGGAGAGTGGGAATAGTGACAGAGACTGGGAGGGGAAGGGTGGACAGGTGAGGGGGAGTGATGGACAGACGGAGGAGGGAGAGTGGGAATAGTGAAAGAGATTGGGAGGGGATGGGTGGGGAGTTGAGGGGGAGTGATGGACAGACGGAGGAGGGAGAGTGGGAATAGTGACAGAGACTGGGAGGGGATGGGTGGGGAGGTGAGGGGGAGTGATGGACAGACGGTGGAGGGAGAGTGGGAATAGTGACAGAGACTGGGAGGGGATGGGTGGGGAGGTGAGGGGGAGTGATGGACAGACGGAGGAGGGAGAGTGGGAATAGTGACAGAGACAGTGAGGGGATGGATGGGGAGGTGAGGGGGAGTGATGGACAGATGGAGGAGGGAGAGTGGGAATAGTGACAGACTGGGAGGGGATGGGTGGGGAGGTGAGGGGGAGTGATGGACAGACGGAGGAGGGAGAGTGGGAATAGTGACAGAGTCAGTGAGGGGATGGATGGGGAGGTGAGGGGGAGTGATGGACAGATGGAGGAGGGAGAGTGGGAATAGTGACAGAGACTGGGAGAGGATGGGTGGGGAGTTGAGGAGGAGTGATGGTCAGATGGAGGAGGGGAGAGTGGGAATAGTGACAGAGACTGGGAGGGGATGGGTGGGGAGGTGAGGGGGAGTGATGGACAGACGGAGGAGGGAGAGTGGGAATAGTGACAGAGACTGGGAGGGGATGGGTGGGGTGGTGAGGGAGAGTGATGGACAGATGGAGGAGGGAGTGTGGGAATAGTGACAGAGACTGGGAGGGGATGGGTGGGGACGTGAGGGGGAGTGATGGACATACGGAGGAGGGAGAGTGGGAATAGTGACAGAGACTGGGAGGGGATGGGTGGGGAAGTGATGGACAGACGGAGGAGGGAGAGTGGGGATAGTGACAGAGACTGGGAGGGGATGGGTGGGGAGGTGATGGGGAGTGATGGACAGATGGAGGAGGGAGAGTGGGAATAGTGACAGAGACTGGGAGGGGATGGGTGGGGAGGTGAGGGGGAGTGATGGACAGATGGAGGAGGGAGAGTGGGAATAGACAGAGACTGGGAGGGGATGGGTGGGGAGGTGAGGGGGAGTGATGGACAGATGGAGGAGGGAGAGTGGGAATAGTGACAGAGACTGGGAGGGGATGGGTGGGGAGGTGAGGGGGAGTGATGGACAGACGGAGGAGTGAGAGTGGGAATAGTGTCAGAGACTGGGAGGGGATGAGTGGGGAGTTGAGGGGGAGTGACAGAGGAGGGAGTGTGGGAATAGTGGCAGAGACTGCGAGGGGATGGGTGGGGAGGTGAGGGGGAGTGACGGAGGAGGGAGAGTGGGAATAGTGGCAGAGACCGGGAGGGGATGGGTGGGGAGGTGAGGGGGAGTGACGGAGGAGGGAGAGTGGGAATAGTGGCAGAGACTGGGAGGGGATGGGTGGGGAGGTGATGGGGTGTGATGGACAGATGGAGGAGGGAGAGTGGGAATATTGACTGAGTCTGGGAGGGGATGGGTGTGGAGGTGAGTGGTGGAGTGATAGACAGACGGAGGAGGGAGAGTGGGAATAATGACAAACTGGGATGGGATGGGTGGGGACGTGAGGGGGAGTGATGGACAGACGGAGGAGGGAGAGTGGGAATAGTGACAGAGACTGGGAGGGGATGGGTGGGGAGGTGAGGGGGAGTGATGGACAGACGGAGGAGGGAGAGTGGGTATAATGTCACAGACTGGGAGGGGATGGGTGGGCAGGTGAGGGGGAGTGATGGACAGATGGAGGAGGGGAGAGTGGGAATAGTGATAGAGACTGGGAGGGTATAGGTGGGGAGGTGAGGAGGAGTGATGGACAGACGGAGGAGGGAGAGTGGGAATAGTGACAGAGACTGGGAGCGGATGGGTAGGGGGGGTGAGTGGGAGTGATGGACAGACGGAGGAGGGAGAGTGGGAATAGTGACAGAGACTGGGAGGGGATGGGTCGGGAGGTGCGGGGGAGTGATGGACAGACGGAGGAGGGAGAGTGGGAATAGTGACAGAGACTGGGAGCGGATGGGTAGGGGGGGTGAGTGGGAGTGATGGACAGACGGAGGAGGGAGAGTGGGAATAGTGACAGAGACTGGGAGGGGATGGGTGGGGAGGTGAGGGGGAGTGATGGACAGACGGAGGAGGGAGAGTGGGAATAGTGACAGGGACTGGGAGGGGATGGGTGGGGAGGTGAGGGGGAGTGATGGACAGACGGAGGAGGGAGAGTGGGTATAATGTCACAGACTGAGTGGGGATGGGTGGGCAGGTGAGGGGGAGTGATGGACAGACGGAGGAGGGAGAGTGGGAATAGTGACAGACTGGGAGGGGATGGGTGGGGAGGTGAGGGGCAGTGATGGACAGACGGAGGAGGGAGAGTGGGAATAGTGACAGACTGGGAGGGGATGGGTGGGGAGGTGAGGGGGAGTGATGGACAGACGGAGGAGGGAGATTGGGAATAGTGACAGAGACTGGGAGGGGATGGGTGGGGAGGTGAGGGGGAGTGATGGACAGATAGAGGAGGGAGAGTGGGAATAGTGACAGAGACTAGGAGCGGATGCGTGGGGAGGTGAGGGGGAGTGATGGACAGATGGAGGAGGGAGAGTGGGAATAGTGAGAGACTGGGAGGGGATGGGTGGGGAGTTGAGGAGGAGTGATGGTCAGATGGAGGAGGGGAGAGTGGGAATAGTGACAGAGACTAGGAGGAGATGGGTGGAGAGGTGAGGGGGCATGATGGACAGACGGAGGAGGGAGAGTGGGAATAGTGACAGAGACTGGGAGGGGATGGGTGGGGAGGTGAGGGGGAGTGATGGACAGACGGAGGAGGGATAGTGGGAATAGTGACAGAGACTGGGAGGGGATGGGTGGGGAGGTGAGGGGGAGTGATGGACAGACGGAGGAGGGAGAGTGGGAATAGTGACAGAGACTGGGAGGGGATGGGTGGGGAGGTGAGGGGGAGTGATGGACAGACGGAGGAGGGAGAGTGGGAATAGTGACAGAGACTGGGAGGGGATGGGTGGGGAGGTGAGGGAGAGTGATGGACAGATGGAGGATGGAGAGTGGGAACAGTGACAGAGACTGGGAGGGGATGGGTGGGGAGGTGAGGGGGAGTGATGGACAGATGGAGGAGGGAGAGTGGGAATAGTGACAGAGACTGGGAGGGGATGGGTGGGGAGGTGAGGGAGAGTGATGGACAGATGGAGGAGGGAGAGTGGGAACAGTGACAGAGACTGGGAGGGGATGGGTGGGGAGGTGAGGGGGAGTGATGGACAGATGGAGGCGGGAGAGTGGGAATAGTGACAGAGACTGGGAGGGGATGGGTGGGGAGGTGAGGGGGAGTGATGGACAGACGGAGGAGTGAGAGTGGGAATAGTGTCAGAGACTGGGAGGGGATGAGTGGGGAGTTGAGGGGGAGTGACGGAGGAGGGAGTGTGGGAATAGTGGCAGAGACTGCGAGGGGATGGGTGGGGAGGTGAGGGGGAGTGACGGAGGAGGGAGAGTGGGAATAGTGGCAGAGACCGGGAGGGGATGGGTGGGGAGGTGAGGGGGAGTGACGGAGGAGGGAGAGTGGGAATAGTGGCAGAGACTGGGAGGGGATGGGTGGGGAGGTGATGGGGTGTGATGGACAGATGGAGGAGGGAGAGTGGGAATATTGACTGAGTCTGGGAGGGGATGGGTGTGGAGGTGAGGGGGAGTGATAGACAGACGGAGGAGGGAGAGTGGGAATAATGACAAACTGGGATGGGATGGGTGGGGACGTGAGGGGGAGTGATGGACAGACGGAGGAGGGAGAGTGGGAATAGTGACAGAGACTGGGAGGGGATGGGTGGGGAGGTGAGGGGGAGTGATGGACAGATGGAGGAGGGGAGAGTGGGAATAGTGATAGAGACTGGGAGGGTATAGGTGGGGAGGTGAGGAGGAGTGATGGACAGACGGAGGAGGGAGAGTGGGAATAGTGACAGAGACTGGGAGCGGATGGGTAGGGGGGGTGAGTGGGAGTGATGGACAGACGGAGGAGGGAGAGTGGGAATAGTGACAGAGACTGGGAGGGGATGGGTGGGGAGGTGAGGGGGAGTGATGGACAGACGGAGGAGGGAGAGTGGGAATAGTGACAGAGACTGGGAGCGGATGGGTAGGGGGGGTGAGTGGGAGTGATGGACAGACGGAGGAGGGAGAGTGGGAATAGTGACAGAGACTGGGAGGGGATGGGTGGGGAGGTGAGGGGAAGTGATGGACAGACGGAGGAGGGAGAGTGGGAATAGTGACAGAGACTGGGAGCGGATGGGTAGGGGGGGTGAGTGGGAGTGATGGACAGACGGAGGAGGGAGAGTGGGAATAGTGACAGAGACTGGGAGGGGATGGGTGGGGAGGTGAGGGGGAGTGATGGACAGACGGAGGAGGGAGAGTGGGTATAGTGACAG
Organism: Hypanus sabinus; assembly: GCF_030144855.1. Taxonomy (NCBI): domain Eukaryota; kingdom Metazoa; phylum Chordata; class Chondrichthyes; order Myliobatiformes; family Dasyatidae; genus Hypanus; species Hypanus sabinus. The sequence continues at coordinate 97,288 of NW_026778954.1, forward strand.
GGACTGGGAGGGGATGGGTGGGGAGGTGAGGGGGAGTGATGGACAGATGGAGGAGGGAGAGTGGGAATAGTGAGAGACTGGGAGGGGATGGGTGGGGAGTTGAGGAGGAGTGATGGTCAGATGGAGGAGGGGAGAGTGGGAATAGTGACAGAGACTAGGAGGAGATGGGTGGAGAGGTGAGGGGGCGTGATGGACAGACGGAGGAGGGAGAGTGGGAATAGTGACAGAGACTGGGAGGGGATGGGTGGGGAGGTGAGGGGGAGTGATGGACAGACGGAGGAGGGATAGTGGGAATAGTGACAGAGACTGGGAGGGGATGGGTGGGGAGGTGAGGGGGAGTGATGGACAGACGGAGGAGGGAGAGTGGGAATAGTGACAGAGACTGGGAGGGGATGGGTGGGGAGGTGAGGGGGAGTGATGGACAGACGGAGGAGGGAGAGTGGGAATAGTGACAGAGACTGGGAGGGGATGGGTGGGGAGGTGAGAGAGAGTGATGGACAGATGGAGGATGGAGAGTGGGAACAGTGACAGAGACTGGGAGGGGATGGGTGGGGAGGTGAGGGGGAGTGATGGACAGATGGAGGAGGGAGAGTGGGAATAGTGACAGAGACTGGGAGGGGATGGGTGGGGAGGTGAGGGAGAGTGATGGACAGATGGAGGAGGGAGAGTGGGAACAGTGACAGAGACTGGGAGGGGATGGGTGGGGAGGTGAAGGGGAGTGATGGACAGACGGAGTGAGAGTGGGAATAGTGTCAGAGACTGGGAGGGGATGAGTGGGGAGTTGAGGGGGAGTGACGGAGGGGGGAGTGTGGGAATAGTGGCAGAGACTGCGAGGGGATGGGTGGGGTGGTGAGGGGGAGTGACGGAGGAGGGAGAGTGGGAATAGTGGCAGAGACCGGGAGGGGATGGGTGGGGAGGTGAGGGGGAGTGACAGAGGAGGGAGAGTGGGAATAGTGGCAGAGACTGTGAGGGGATGGGTGGGGAGGTGATGGGGTGTGATGGACAGATGGAGGAGGGAGAGTGGGAATAGTGACTGAGTCTGGGAGGGGATGGGTGGGGAGGTGAGGGGGAGTGATGGACAGACGGAGGAGGGAGAGTGGGAATAATGACAAACTGGGATGGGATGGGTGGGGACGTGAGGGGGAGTGATGGACAGACGGAGGAGGGAGAGTGGGAATAGTGACAGAGACTGGGAGGGGATGGGTGGGGAGGTGAGGGGGAGTGATGGACAGACGGAGGAGGGAGAGTGGGTATAATGTCACAGAGTGGGAGGGGATGGGTGGGCAGGTGAGGGGGAGTGATGGACAGATGGAGGAGGGGAGAGTGGGAATAGTGATAGAGACTGGGAGGGTATAGGTGGGGAGGTGAGGAGGAGTGTTGGACAGACGGAGGAGGGGGAGTGGGAATAGTGACAGAGACTGGGAGCGGATGGGTGGGGGGGGTGAGTGGGAGTGATGGACAGACGGAGGAGGGAGAGTGGGAATAGTGACAGAGACTGGGAGGGGATGGGTGTGGAGGTGAGGGGGAGTGATGGACAGACGGAGGAGTGAGAGTGGGAATAGTGTCAGAGACTGGGAGGGGATGAGTGGGGAGTTGAGGGGGAGTGACGGAGGAGGGAGTGTGGGAATAGTGGCAGAGACTGCGAGGGGATGGGTGGGGAGGTGAGGGGGAGTGACGGAGGAGGGAGAGTGGGAATAGTGGCAGAGACTGGGAGGGGATGGGTGGGGAGGTGATGGGGTGTGATGGACAGATGGAGGAGGGAGAGTGGGAATATTGACTGAGTCTGGGAGGGGATGGGTGTGGAGGTGAGGGGGAGTGATAGACAGACGGAGGAGGGAGAGTGGGAATAATGACAAACTGGGATGGGATGTGTGGGGACGTGAGGGGGAGTGATGGACAGACGGAGGAGGGAGAGTGGGAATAGTGACAGAGACTGGGAGGGGATGGGTGGGGACGTGAGGGGGAGTGATGGACATACGGAGGAGGGAGAGTGGGAATAGTGACAGAGACTGGGAGGGGATGGGTGGGGAAGTGATGGACAGACGGAGGAGGGAGAGTGGGGATAGTGACAGAGACTGGGAGGGGATGGGTGGGGAGGTGATGGGGAGTGATGGACAGATGGAGGAGGGAGAGTGGGAATAGTGACAGAGACTGGGAGGGGATGGGTGGGGAGGTGAGGGGGAGTGATGGACAGATGGAGGAGGGAGAGTGGGAATAGACAGAGACTGGGAGGGGATGGGTGGGGAGGTGAGGGGGAGTGATGGACAGATGGAGGAGGGAGAGTGGGAATAGTGACAGAGACTGGGAGGGGATGGGTGGGGAGGTGAGGGGGAGTGATGGACAGACGGAGGAGTGAGAGTGGGAATAGTGTCAGAGACTGGGAGGGGATGAGTGGGGAGTTGAGGGGGAGTGACAGAGGAGGGAGTGTGGGAATAGTGGCAGAGACTGCGAGGGGATGGGTGGGGAGGTGAGGGGGAGTGACGGAGGAGGGAGAGTGGGAATAGTGGCAGAGACCGGGAGGGGATGGGTGGGGAGGTGAGGGGGAGTGACGGAGGAGGGAGAGTGGGAATAGTGGCAGAGACTGGGAGGGGATGGGTGGGGAGGTGATGGGGTGTGATGGACAGATGGAGGAGGGAGAGTGGGAATATTGACTGAGTCTGGGAGGGGATGGGTGTGGAGGTGAGGGGGAGTGATAGACAGACGGAGGAGGGAGAGTGGGAATAATGACAAACTGGGATGGGATGGGTGGGGACGTGAGGGGGAGTGATGGACAGACGGAGGAGGGAGAGTGGGAATAGTGACAGAGACTGGGAGGGGATGGGTGGGGAGGTGAGGGGGAGTGATGGACAGACGGAGGAGGGAGAGTGGGTATAATGTCACAGACTGGGAGGGGATGGGTGGGCAGGTGAGGGGGAGTGATGGACAGATGGAGGAGGGGAGAGTGGGAATAGTGATAGAGACTGGGAGGGTATAGGTGGGGAGGTGAGGGGGAGTGATGGACAGACGGAGGAGGGAGAGTGGGAATAATGACAAACTGGGATGGGATGGGTGGGGACGTGAGGGGGAGTGATGGACAGACGGAGGAGGGAGAGTGGGAATAGTGACAGAGACTGGGAGGGGATGGGTGGGGAGGTGAGGGGGAGTGATGGACAGACGGAGGAGGGAGAGTGGGAATAGTGACAGAGACTGGGAGCGGATGGGTAGGGGGGGTGAGTGGGAGTGATGGACAGACGGAGGAGGGAGAGTGGGAATAGTGACAGAGACTGGGAGGGGATGGGTGGGGAGTTGAGGGGGAGTGATGGACAGACGGAGGAGGGAGAGTGGGAATAGTGACAGGGACTGGGAGGGGATGGGTGGGGAGGTGAGGGGGAGTGATGGACAGACGGAGGAGGGAGAGTGGGTATAATGTCACACTGAGTGGGGATGGGTGGGCAGGTGAGGGGCAGTGATGGACAGACGGAGGAGGGAGAGTGGGAATAGTGACAGACTGGGAGGGGATGGGTGGGGAGGTGAGGGGGAGTGATGGACAGACGGAGGAGGGAGAGTGGGAATAGTGACAGACTGGGAGGGGATGGGTGGGGAGGTGAGGGGGAGTGATGGACAGACGGAGGAGGGAGATTGGGAATAGTGACAGAGACTGGGAGGGGATGGGTGGGGAGGTGAGGGGGAGTGATGGACAGACAGAGGAGGGAGAGTGGGAATAGTGACAGAGACTAGGAGCGGATGCGTGGGGAGGTGAGGGGGAGTGATGGACAGATGGAGGAGGGAGAGTGGGAATAGTGAGAGACTGGGAGGGGATGGGTGGGGAGGTGAGGGGGAGTGATGGACAGACGGAGGAGGGAGAGTGGGAATAGTGACAGAGACTGGGAGGGGATGGGTGGGGAGGTGAGGGGGAGTGATGGACAGACGGAGGAGGGAGAGTGGGAATAGTGACAGAGACTGGGAGAGGATGGGTGGGGAGTTGAGGAGGAGTGATGGTCAGATGGAGGAGGGGAGAGTGGGAATAGTGACAGAGACTAGGAGGAGATGGGTGCAGAGGTGAGCGGGAGTGATGGACAGACGGAGGAGGGATAGTGGGAATAGTGACAGAGACTGGGAGGGGATGGGTGGGGATGTGAGGGGGAGTGATGGACAGACGGAGGAGGGAGAGTGGGAATAGTGACAGAGACTGGGAGGGGATGGGTGGGGAGGTGAGGGGGAGTGATGGACAGACGGAGGAGGGAGGGTGGGAATAGTGACAGAGACTGGGAGGGGATGGGTGGGGAGGTGAGGGGGAGTGATGGACAGACGGAGGAGGGAGAGTGGGAATAGTGACAGAGACTGGGAGGGGATGGGTGGGGAGGTGAGGGGGAGTGATGGACAGACGGAGGAGGGAGAGTGGGAATAGTGACAGAGACTGGGAGGGGATGGGTGGGGAGGTGAGGGAGAGTGATGGACAGATGGAGGATGGAGAGTGGGAACAGTGACAGAGACTGGGAGGGGATGGGTGGGGAGGTGAGGGGGAGTGATGGACAGATGGAGGAGGGAGAGTGGGAATAGTGACAGAGACTGGGAGGGGATGGGTGGGGAGGTGAGGGAGAGTGATGGACAGATGGAGGAGGGAGAGTGGGAACAGTGACAGAGACTGGGAGGGGATGGGTGGGGAGGTGTGGGGGAGTGATGGACAGACGGAGTGAGAGTGGGAATAGTGTCAGAGACTGGGAGGGGATGAGTGGGGAGTTGAGGGGGAGTGACGGAGGAGGGAGTGTGGGAATAGTGGCAGAGACTGCGAGGGGATGGGTGGGGTGGTGAGGGGGAGTGACGGAGGAGGGAGAGTGGGAATAGTGGCAGAGACCGGGAGGGGATGGGTGGGGAGGTGAGGGGGAGTGACAGAGGAGGGAGAGTGGGAATAGTGGCAGAGACTGTGAGGGGATGGGTGGGGAGGTGATGGGGTGTGATGGACAGATGGAGGAGGGAGAGTGGGAATAGTGACTGAGTCTGGGAGGGGATGGGTGGGGAGGTGAGGGGGAGTGATGGACAGACGGAGGAGGGAGAGTGGGAATAATGACAAACTGGGATGGGATGGGTGGGGACGTGAGGGGGAGTGATGGACAGACGGAGGAGGGAGAGTGGGTATAATGTCACAGAGTGGGAGGGGATGGGTGGGCAGGTGAGGGGGAGTGATGGACAGATGGAGGAGGGGAGAGTGGGAATAGTGATAGAGACTGGGAGGGTATAGGTGGGGAGGTGAGGAGGAGTGTTGGACAGACGGAGGAGGGGGAGTGGGAATAGTGACAGAGACTGGGAGCGGATGGGTAGGGGGGGGTGAGTGGGAGTGATGGACAGACGGAGGAGGGAGAGTGGGAATAGTGACAGAGACTGGGAGGGGATGGGTGTGGAGGTGAGGGGGAGTGATGGACAGACGGAGGAGTGAGAGTGGGAATAGTGTCAGAGACTGGGAGGGGATGAGTGGGGAGTTGAGGGGGAGTGACGGAGGAGGGAGTGTGGGAATAGTGGCAGAGACTGCGAGGGGATGGGTGGGGAGTTGAGGGGGAGTGACGGAGGAGGGAGAGTGGGAATAGTGGCAGAGACTGGGAGGGGATGGGTGGGGAGGTGATGGGGTGTGATGGACAGATGGAGGAGGGAGAGTGGGAATATTGACTGAGTCTGGGAGGGGATGGGTGTGGAGGTGAGGGGGAGTGATAGACAGACGGAGGAGGGAGAGTGGGAATAATGACAAACTGGGATGGGATGGGTGGGGACGTGAGGGGGAGTGATGGACAGACGGAGGAGGGAGAGTGGGAATAGTGACAGAGACTGGGAGAGGATGGGTGGGGAGGTGAGGGGGAGTGATGGACAGACGGAGGAGGGAGAGTGGGAATAGTGACAGAGACTGGGAGCGGATGGGTAGGGGGGGTGAGTGGGAGTGATGGACAGACGGAGGAGGGAGAGTGGGAATAGTGACAGAGACTGGGAGGGGATGGGTGGGGAGTTGAGGGGGACTGATGGACAGACGGAGGAGGGAGAGTGGGAATAGTGACAGGGACTGGGAGGGGATGGGTGGGGAGGTGAGGGGGAGTGATGGACAGACGGAGGAGGGAGAGTGGGTATAATGTCACACTGAGTGGGGATGGGTGGGCAGGTGAGGGGGAATGATGGACAGACGGAGGGAGAGTGGGAATAGTGACAGAGACTGGGAGGGGATGGGTGGGTAGGTGAGGGGCAGTGATGGACAGACGGAGGAGGGAGAGTGGGAATAGTGACAGACTGGGATGGGATGGGTGGGGAGGTGAGGGGGAGTGATGGACAGACGGAGGAGGGAGAGTGGGAATAGTGACAGACTGGGAGGGGATGGGTGGGGAGGTGAGGGGGAGTGATGGACAGACGGAGGAGGGAGATTGGGAATAGTGACAGAGACTGGGAGGGGATGGGTGGGGAGGTGAGGGGGAGTGATGGACAGACGGAGGAGGGAGAGTGGGAATAGTGACAGAGACTGGGAGAGGATGGGTGGGGAGTTGAGGAGGAGTGATGGTCAGATGGAGGAGGGGAGAGTGGGAATAGTGACAGAGACTAGGAGGAGATGGGTGCAGAGGTGAGCGGGAGTGATGGACAGACGGAGGAGGGATAGTGGGAATAGTGACAGAGACTGGGAGGGGATGGGTGGGGAGGTGAGGGGGAGTGATGGACAGACGGAGGAGGGAGAGTGGGAATAGTGACAGAGACTGGGAGGGGATGGGTGGGGAGGTGAGGGGGAGTGATGGACAGACGGAGGAGGGAGGGTGGGAATAGTGACAGAGACTGGGAGGGGATGGGTGGGGAGGTGAGGGAGAGTGATGGACAGATGGAGGAGGGAGAGTGGGAACAGTGACACAGACTGGGAGGGGATGGGTGGGGAGGTGAGGGGGAGTGATGGACAGATGGAGGAGGGAGAGTGGGAATAGTGACAGAGACTGGGAGGGGATGGGTGGGGAGGTGAGGGGGAGTGATGGACAGACGGAGTGAGAGTGGGAATAGTGTCAGAGACTGGGAGGGGATGAGTGGGGAGTTGAGGGGGAGTGACGGAGGAGGGAGTGTGGGAATAGTGGCAGAGACTGCGAGGGGATGGGTGGGGTGGTGAGGGGGAGTGACGGAGGAGGGAGAGTGGGAATAGTGGCAGAGACCGGGAGGGGATGGGTGGGGAGGTGAGGGGGAGTGACAGAGGAGGGAGAGTGGGAATAGTGGCAGAGACTGTGAGGGGATGGGTGGGGAGGTGATGGGGTGTGATGGACAGATGGAGGAGGGAGAATGGGAATAGTGACTGAGTCTGGGAGGGGATGGGTGTGGAGGTGAGGGGGAGTGATAGACAGACGGAGGAGGGAGAGTGGGAATAATGACAAACTGGGATGGGATGGGTGGGGACGTGAGGGGGAGTGATGGACAGACGGAGGAGGGAGAGTGGGAATAGTGACAGAGACTGGGAGGGGATGGGTGGGGAGGTGAGGGGGAGTGATGGACAGACGGAGGAGGGAGAGTGGGTATAATGTCACAGACTGGGAGGGGATGGGTGGGCAGGTGAGGGGGAGTGATGGACAAATGGAGGAGGGGAGAGTGGGAATAGTGATAGAGACTGGGAGGGTATAGGTGGGGAGGTGAGGAGGAGTGATGGACAGACGGAGGAGGGAGAGTGGGAATAGTGACAGAGACTGGGAGCGGATGGGTAGGGGGGGTGAGTGGGAGTGATGGACAGACGGAGGAGGGAGAGTGGGAATAGTGACAGAGACTGGGAGTGGATGGGTGGGGAGGTGAGGGGAATGATGGACAGACGGAGGGAGAGTGGGAATAGTGACAGAGACTGGGAGGGGATGGGTGGGGAGGTGAGGGGCAGTGATGGACAGACGGAGGAGGGAGAGTGGGAATAGTGACAGACTGGGAGGGGATGGGTGGGGAGGTGAGGGGGAGTGATGGACAGACGGAGGAGGGAGAGTGGGAATAGTGACAGAGACTGGGAGGGGATGGGTGGGGAGGTGAGCGGGAGTGATGGACAGACGGAGGAGGGAGAGTGGGAATAGTGACAGAGACTGGGAGGGGATGGGTGGGGAGGTGAGGGGGAGTGATGGGCAGACGGAGGAGGGAGAGTGGGAATAGTGACAGAGACTGAGAGGGGATGGGTGGGGAGGTGAGGGGCAGTGATGGACAGACGGAGGAGGGAGAGTGGGAATAGTGACAGACTGGGAGGGGATGGGTGGGGAGCTGAGGGGGAGTGATAGACAGACGGAGGAGGGAGAGTGTGAACAGTATCAGAGACTGGGAGGGGATGGGTGGGGAGGTGAGGGGGAGTGATGGACAGACGGAGGAGGGGAGAGTGGGAATAGTGACAGAGACTGGGAGGGGATGGGTGGGGAGGTGAGGGGGAGTGATGGACAGATGGAGGAGGGAGAGTGGGAATTGTGAGAGACTGGGAGGGGATGGGTGGGGAGGTGAGGGGGAGTGATGGACAGACGGAGGAGGGAGAGTGGGAATAGTGACAGAGACTGTGAGGGGACGGATGGGGAGGTGAGGGGGAGTGATGGACAGACGGAGGAGGGAGAGTCGGAATAGTGACAGAGACTGGGAGGGGAGGGGATGGATGGGGAGGTGAGGGGGAGTGATGGACAGACGGAGGAGGGAGAGTGGGAATAGTGACAGAGACTGTGAGGGGACGGATGGGGAGGTGAGGGGGAGTGATGGACAGACGGAGGAGGGAGAGTCGGAATAGTGACAGAGACTGGGAGGGGAGGGGATGGATGGGGAGGTGAGGGGGAGTGATGGACAGACGGAGGAGGGAGAGTCGGAATAGTGACTGTGGGTGAAGCTGCTCGAGCTTTTGAATTTCCCAGTGTCTGACTTTTATCATGACTTTCGGGCATCTCTGTTGTCTCAGCGTGGTTTCGATGGTCTGACCGCCCTGCCTACCAGCTGTATTACTCTCTAACTGTGCTCCTGGACATCCGTGGCTGCCCTATTCTGGCATCTAATGGTGAAGTCGTTTGTTTCCTTCCAGTTCCCTGGGTGGAGATGTAGCCCCGATCCAGTGGCAGGGCGGACTCGGCTGTACGTATCGACTGGGACCCGGATTCGCAAGTCAGAGCTCCTTCCAGGCCAGGTCCGTGTTCCTTTCCTCTCGTCCACCCGACAGTGAAACCTGCACACAGGGCACGCATTTTGTGCCAGTCCGAAACCGGAGTGATCGTCTCTGGAGTCTGCCCACTCTCCCTGGCATGGCCAACCGGAGGCTCTCGCAGTACTCCATCTGTACCCTAACTCGCACCGTCACACCATCTCCCGACCCTTTACGCCCACTCTCACAGCCCATCATATTCCGGCCTTCCGTCCACCACTTCAGGATGCAGGATTCCCCACCCTCCGTGGTCATTCTTCAGTGTGCACGCGTAAAGGAGAACAAGATTATTGTTAGTCTGCAGCATAAAAGTACACACAAAGTACAAAGAACGTGAACAAACTCTTGTCGGGCTTCCTGCTGGGTACAGGCATCGATTATAACTGACGTTTTCATGCTTCTTTTCCACATCCACTCTGTCTGCATCTTCCAACATTTGATAGGCTACTGTAATATTTCCCCCTCTTCCTTCTAAATAGCAGTGAGTACAGGCACAGAGCTGTCAAACGTCCCTCATATGATAACGCTTTCAGCCCTGGAATCATTTTCCTGAACCGCCTTGGGACCCTGCCCCTACCTGCCCCTCCACTGATCATCGTATCATCCGCGAACTTGGCCACAAAGCCATCACTTCTGCCACCCAAGTCATTGACATATAATGTAAAAAAGAGCTGTCCCAACACAGACCCCTGTGGAGCACTACCAGTCACAGGCAGCCAGCCAGAACAGGCTCCGTTTATTCCCACTCTCTGCCTCCTTCTAATCAGCTACTGCTTTACCGATGCCAGAATCTTCCCTGTAATACCAGGGGCAATTATCTTGCAAGGCAGCATCCTGTGTGGCCGCTTATCAAAGGCACTTTGAAAATCCAAGTCCACAGTTGATTTTCCTTCATCTATCCTGCTTGTTACTTCCACAAAGAATTCTAACACGTTTGTCAGGTAAGATTTTCCCGTCAGCGGACTGTGCTGACTTTCCCTGTTTGATCATGTGCCTCTGAGTACCCCGAAACTGGATCCTTAACAAATTGACGGCAGGCTAACTGACTGATAGTTTCCTTTCTTCTGCCTCTCCCCCTTCTTGAAGAGAGGAGTGACATATACCAGTCCTCCAGAACCTTGAAAGCTCTTTACTAACGCCTTCACAATCTCCTCAGCTATCTCTTTCAGAACCCTGGGGAGGACATCATCCAGCCCGGGTGACTGTAGACCTTTCAGCTTCCAAATCATCCTCTCCCTCGTAATAGGAACTGTGCCCACTACTGACGCTCTCAAACTTCTGGAATTCTTCCAGTGTCTTCCACAGTGAAGAATTACGCAAAATAGATATTCAGTTCATCTGCCATTTCCTTGTTTCCCCCCTTGCTACCTCTCCAGTGACGTTTTCCAGTGGTCCAATATCTACTCACAACCCTCTTTTGCTCTTTATATCTATCTGAAAAAAAACTTCTGGCATCTTATTTTGATGTTATTGGCGAGCTGACCTTCATCTTTTCACTCCGTATGACTTTATCAGTTGCCTTCTGTTGGTTTTTAAAAGTTTCCCAATCTTTCCCAATTGTTTTCACTCTATCATTTGCCCTCTCTTTGGCTTTTATGTCGGCTTTGACTCTTCCCATGGCAGCCCCGGTTGCGTCATCCTGCCTTGAGAGTGCTTCGAGACTGTGGGATCCTCCCAGAAACTCCAGCCGTTGCTGCTCTGCCATCATCCCTGCTAGTGTTCCCTTGCAGTCAACTCCGTCATTCACTCCACTCCACTGTAATACTGATACACCTGACTCTATCTTCTCCCCCTCAGACTGCAGGGTGAATCTGACCAGATTATGATCGCTGCCTGCTGAGGGTTCCATTCCCTGATCAAATCCAGTTCATTACACAGCTTTCTCCAGCTTCGTACGTCTTGGGTGTATACGACTTTGTTCCTCCTAAATCATAGAGGCTGGGATGTTTGGGTGAATGCTGTGTGATTTGGCGAGAAAGAACAGATCGTACACTGCATACAGTTAATCTGAACTACACCTTAAAATGTCAGTTTAAGCAAACAGTTACTAAAGGAGAGAAGATAAAACAGAAAGGACCCATTAAACAGTCACACGTGCACGGAGCTCAAACCCTGGACTCCCGGTGTGCGTGAAAACACCCACCACTCGAGGCCGACCTTGAACAAACGGGCTCTCCCGCAGGAGTATTGCTCCTGCCTCCTCGACGCCGCTGATCCGCGCAAAGCACCTCGTGCATCAGGAACGGTGGCCTCCGCCATCTCCCCTCCTCTTCTCCCAGCTCCCCGCCCAGCGTCCCGTAGAACCGACTCCCAGCTCCACCATCCTGATCGGCTGACTCCCCATTCCTAAGTCGGACACCAAACCCTCTGACCTCAGCTCCGACCCGAACAGGCTGCTCTCGGGAATGAGATACTGACCGCACAGTAAACATCGTAACTGGGGCTTTACGGAAGGATTTGATTTCATCCTTTTACCAGCAGAGCCGCCTCACCCCCTCTGCTTATCCTTGTGATACCAGGCTCCCAGCCACGACTCGGTGACATCCACATCATTCCTGACGATCTGTAACCATGCTATAAGTTCATCTACCGTATTTCATATCCCGTGTGCGTCCAAATATAATGGCTTCAGCCCTGTATTTGCCAGCCTTCTTGGTTTTGCCCCTGACTACAATCATCTGCCCGTCTTTCTCGCTGAAGACTGCCTCTGCTTGAAACCCGACTGCCCCATCCTGGGCCCATCACTCAGTTCCCCGTCCCCCCGCCACTCCGGTTCAGATCCTACCCTGCAGCGCCAGGCGCGGTGCCTCGCGGCCTCCCCCGGCAATCGCCCGACGCTACCGTTGGCGCGGAGGGAGAATCGGCGGATCCTGACGGGAGTGCTTCTGTCCCGCAGCGACGTGCAGGTCAGCGTCTTCAACCAGCGGGAGGTGAGACCGGCAGACAACGTGATCGGAATTATCCGCGGGAACGTGGAGCCAGGTGGGTTAGTTCGGTCGCCGGGGGGTGGTCGAGTCCAGGAGAGGGGGGTGGGAACGGACAGGGAGCGAGGCAGCTACCCGGGGGGAGGCGTCTAGTGCTGTCAGTGCCGACAACATTGCCTCCTCCGAGGATTAAACCCTCGTCGTGAGGGAGAGGCTTGTGATGCTGTCTGGAGCGTAGCTCCTGGTAGGGTCAGTCATGGTGGTGAGGACGAGGGGGAGGTTGTCGGGCCCGGACTGTGGGGACGTTTGATGAAGGGACGGTGAGGGATTTCCTCGTGCCCGATGGGAGTGAGGAGGTTGTCGGGCCCGGACTGTGGGGATGTTTGATGAAGGGACGGTGAGGGATTTCCTCGTGCCCGATGGGAGTGAGGAGGTTGTCGGGCCTGGACTGTGGGGATGTTTGATGAAGGGACGGTGAGGGATTTCCTCGTGCCCGATGGGAGTGAGAAGGTTGTCGGGCCTGGACTGTGGGGATGTTTGATGAAGGGACGGTGAGGGATTTCCTCGTGCCCGATGGGAGTGAGAAGGTTGTCGGGCCTGGACTGTGGGGATGTTTGATGAAGGGACGGTGAGGGATTTCCTCTTGCCCGATGGGAGTGAGGAGGTTGTCGGGCCCGGACTGTGGGGATGTTTGATGAAGGGACGGTGAGGGATTTCCTGGTGCCCGATGGGAGTGAGGAGGTTGTCGGGCCCGGACTGTGGGGATGTTTGATGAAGGGACGGTGAGGGATTTCCTCGTGCCCGATGGGAGTGAGGAGGTTGTCGGGCCCGGACTGTGGGGATGTTTGATGAAGGGACGGTGAGGGATTTCTTGGTGCCCGATGGGAGTGAGGAGGTTGTAGGGCCCGGACTGTGTGGATGTTTGATGAAGAGACGGTGAGGGATTTCCTCGTGCCCGATGGGAGTGAGGAGGTTGTCGGGCCCGGACTGTGGGGATGTTTGATGAAGGGACGGTGAGGGATTTCCTCGTGCCCGATGGGAGTGAGGATGTTGTCGGGCCCGGACTGTGGGGATGTTTGATGAAGGGACGGTGAGGGATTTCCTCGTGCCCGATGGGAGTGAGGAGGTTGTCTGGCCCGGACTGTGGGGATGTTTGATGAAGGGACGGTGAGGGATTTCCTCGTGCCCGATGGGAGTGAGGAGGTTGTCGGACCCGGACTGTGGGGACGTTTGATGAAGGGACGGTGAGGGATTTCCTCGTGCCCGATGAGAGAGAGAAGGTTGTCGGGCCTGGACTGTGTGGATGTTTGATGAAGGGACGGTGAGGGATTTCCTCGTGCCCGATGGGAGTGAGGAGGTTGTCGGGCCCGGACTGTGTGGATGTTTAATGAAGGGACGGTGAGGGATTTCCTCGTGCCCGATGGGAGTGAGGAGGTTGTCGTGCCCGGACTGTGGGAATGTTTGATGAAGGGACGGTGAGGGATTTCCTGGTGCCCGATGGGAGTGAGGAGGTTGTCGGGCCCGGACTGTGGGGATGTTTGATGAAGGGACTTTGAGGGATTTCCTCGTGCCCGATGGGAGTGAGGAGGTTGTCGGGCCCGGACTGTGGGGATGTTTGATGAAGGGACGGTGAGGGATTTCCTCGTGCCCGATGGGAGTGAGGAGGTTGTCGGGCCCGGACTGTGGGGATGTTTGATGAAGGGACTTTGAGGGATTTCCTCGTGCCCGATGGGAGTGAGGAGGTTGTCGGGCCCGGACTGTGGGGATGTTTGATGAAGGGACGGTGAGGGATTTCCTCGTGCCCGATGGGAGTGAGGAGGTTGTCGGGCCCGGACTGTGGGGATGTTTGATGAAGGGACGGTGAGGGATTTCCTCGTGTCCGATGGGAGTGAGGAGGTTGTCGGGCCCGGACTGTGTGGATGTTTGATGAAGGGACGGTGAGGGATTTCCTCGTGCCCGATGGGAGTGAGGAGGTTGTCTGGCCCGGACTGTGGGGATGTTTGATGAAGGGACGGTGAGGGATTTCCTCGTGCCCGATGGGAGTGAGGAGGTTGTCGGGCCCGGACTGTGGGGATGTTTGATGAAGGGACGGTGAGGGATTTCCTGGTGCCCGATGGGAGTGAGGAGGTTGTCTGGCCCGGACTGTGGGGATGTTTGATGAAGGGACGGTGAGGGATTTCCTCGTGCCCGATGGGAGTGAGGAGGTTGTCGGGCCCGGACTGTGGGGATGTTTGATGAAGGGACGGTGAGGGATTTCCTCATGCCCGATGGGAGTGAGGAGGTTGTCGGGCCCGGACTGTGGCGATGTTTGATGAAGGGACGGTGAGGGATTTCCTCGTGCCCGATGGGAATGAGGAGGTTGTCGGGCCCGGACTGTGGGGATGTTTGATGAAGGGACGGTGAGGGATTTCCTGGTACCCGATGGGAGTGAGGAGGTTGTCGGGCCCGGACTGTGGGGATGTTTGATGAAGGGATGGGGAGGGATTTCCTCGTGCCCGATGGGAGTGAGGAGGTTGTCGGGCCCGGACTGTGTGGATGTTTGATGAAGGGACGGTGAGGGGTTTCCTCGTGCCCGACGGGAGTGAGGAGGTTGTCGGGCCCGGACTGTGGGGATGTTTGATGAAGGGACGGTGAGGGATTTCCTCGTGCCCGAAGGGAGTGAGGAGGTTGTCGGACCCGGACTGTGTGGATGTTTCATGAAGGGACAGTAAGGGATTTCCTCGTCCCCGATGGGAGTGAGGAGGTTGTCGGGCCCGGACTGTGGGGATGTTTGATGAAGGGACGGTGAGGGATTTCCTCGTGCCCGATGGGAGTGAGGAGGTTGTCGGACTGGGACTGTGGGGACGTTTGATGAAGGGACGGTGAGGGATTTCCTGGTGCCCGATGGGAGTGAGGAGGTTGTCGGGCCCGGACGGTGGGGATGTTTGATGAAGGGACGGTGAGGGATTTCCTCGTGCCCGATGGGAGTGAGGAGGTTGTCGGGCCCGGACTGTGGGGATGTTTGATGAAGGGACGGTGAGGGATTTCCTCGTGCCCGATGGGAGTGAGGAGGTTGTCGGACCGGGACTGTGGGGATGTTTGATGAAGGGACGGTGAGGGATTTCCTGGTGCCCGATGGGAGTGAGGAGGTTGTCGGGCCCGGACTGTGTGGATGTTTGATGAAGGGACGGTGAGGGGTTTCCTCGTGCCCGACGGGGAGTGAGGAGGTTGTCCGGCCCGGACTGTGTGGATGTTTGATGAAGGGACGGTGAGGGATTTCCTCGTGCCCGATGGGAGTGAGGAGGTTGTCCGGCCCGGACTGTGGGGATGTTTGATGAAGGGACGGTGAAGGATTTCCTCGTGCCCGATGGGAGTGAGGAGGTTGTCGGGCCCGGACTGTGGGGATGTTTGATGAAGGGACGGTGAGGGATTTCCTCGTGCCCGATGGGAGTGAGGAGGTTGTCGGGCCCGGATGGTGGGGATGTTTGATGAAGGGACGGTGAGGGATTTCCTCGTGCCCGATGGGAATGAGGAGGTTGTCTGGCCCGGACTGTGTGGATGCTTGATGAAGGGACGGTGAGGGATTTCCTGGTGCCCGATGGGAGTGAGGAGGTTGTCTGACCCGGACTGTGGGGACGTTTGATGAAGGGACGGTGAGGGATTTCCTGGTGCCCGATGGGAGTGAGGAGGTTGTCTGACCCAGACTGTGGGGACGTTTGATGAAGGGACGGTGAGGGATTTCCTCGTGCCCGATGGGAGTGAGGAGGTTGTCGGGCCCGGACTGTGGGGACGTTTGATGAAGGGACGGTGAGGGATTTCCTCATGCCCGATGGGAGTGAGGAGGTGGTCGGGCCCGGACTGTGGGGACGTTTGATGAAGGGACGGTGAGGGATTTCCTCATGCCCGATGGGAGTGAGGAGGTGGTCGGGCCCGGACTGTGGGGATGTTTGATGAAGGGACGGTGAGGGATTTCCTCGTGCCCGATGGGAGTGAGGAGGTTGTCGGGCCCGGACTGTGGGGACGTTTGATGAAGGGACGGTGAGGGATTTCCTCGTGCCCGATGGGAATGAGGAGGTTGTCGGGCCCGGACTGTGGGGATGTTTGATGAAGGGACGGTGAGGGATTTCCTCGTGCCCGATGGGAGTGAGGAGGTTGTCGGGCCCGGACTGTGGGGATGTTTGATGAAGGGACGGTGAGGGATTTCCTCGTGCCCGATGGGAGTGAGAAGGTTGTCGGGCCTGGACTGTGGGGATGTTTGATGAAGGGACGGTGAGGGATTTCCTGGTGCCCGATGGGAGTGAGGAGGTTGTCGGGCCCGGACTGTGGGGATGTTTGATGAAGGGACGGTGAGGGATTTCCTGGTACCCGATGGGAGTGAGGAGGTTGTCGGACCCGGACTGTGGGGACGTTTGATGAAGGGAGGGTGAGGGATTTCCTCGTGCCCGAAGGGAGTGAGGAGGTAGTCGGGCCCGGACTGTGTGGATGTTTGATGAAGGGACGGTGAGGGATTTCCTCGTGCCCGATGGGAGTGAGAAGGTTGTCCGGCCCGGACTGTGTGGATGTTTGATGAAGGGACGGTGAGGGATTTCCTCGTGCCCGATGGGAGTGAGGAGGTTGTCGGGCCCGGACTGTGAGGATCTTTGATGAAGGGACGGTGAGGGATTTCCTCGTGCCCGATGGGAGTGAGGAGGTTGTCGGGCCCGGACTGTGGGGACGTTTGATGAAGGGACGGTGAGGGATTTCCTGGTGCCCGATGGGAGTGAGGAGGTTGTCGGGCCCGGACTGTGTGGATGTTTGATGAAGGGACGGTGAGGGATTTCCTCGTGCTCGATGAAGGTGAGGAGGTTGTCGGGCCCGGACTGTGGGGATGTTTGATGAAGGGACAGTGAGGGATTTCCTCGTGCCCGATGGGAGTGAGGATGTTGTCGGGCCCGGACTGTGGGGATGTTTGATGAAGGGACGGTGAGGGATTTCCTCGTGCCCGATGGGAGTGAGGAGGTTGTCGGACACGGACTGTGGGGACGTTTGATGAAGGGACGGTGAGGGATTTCCTCGTGCCCGATGGGAGTGAGGAGGTTGTCGGGCCTGGACTGTGGGGATGTTTGATGAAGGGACGGTGAGGGATTTCCTCATGCCCGATGGGAGTGAGGTGGTTGTCGGGCCCGGACTGTGTGGATGTTTGATGAAGGGACGGTGAGGGATTTCCTCGTGCCCGATGGGAGTGAGGAGGTTGTCGGGCCCGGACTGTGTGGATGTTTGATGAAGGGACGGTGAGGGATTTCCTCGTGCCCGATGGGAGTGAGGAGGTTGTCGGGCCCGGACTGTGGGGATGTTTGATGAAGGGACGGTGAGGGATTTCCTCGTGCCCGATGGGAGTGAGAAGGTTGTCGGGCCTGGACTGTGGGGATGTTTGATGAAGGGACGGTGAGGGATTTCCTGGTGCCCGATGGGAGTGAGGAGGTTGTCGGTCCTGGACTGTGGGGATGTTTGATGAAGGGACGGTGAGGGATTTCCTGGTGCCCGATGGGAGTGAGGAGGTTGTCGGACCCGGACTGTGGGGACGTTTGATGAAGGGACGGTGAGGGATTTCCTCGTGCCCGAAGGGAGTGAGGAGGTAGTCGGGCCCGGACTGTGTGGATGTTTGATGAAGGGACGGTGAGGGATTTCCTCGTGCCCGATGGGAGTGAGAAGGTTGTCCGGCCCGGACTGTGTGGATGTTTGATGAAGGGACGGTGAGGGATTTCCTCGTGCCCGATGGGAGTGAGGAGGTTGTCGGGCCCGGACTGTGGGGATCTTTGATGAAGGGACGGTGAGGGATTTCCTCGTGCCCGATGGGAGTGAGGAGGTTGTCGGGCCCGGACTGTGGGGACGTTTGATGAAGGGACGGTGAGGGATTTCCTGGTGCCCGATGGGAGTGAGGAGGTTGTCGGGCCCGGACTGTGTGGATGTTTGATGAAGGGACGGTGAGGGATTTCCTGGTGCTCGATGGGAGTGAGGAGGTTGTCGGGCCCGGACTGTGTGGACGTTTGATGAAGGGACGGTGAGGGATTTCCTCGTGCCCGAAGGGAGTGAGAAGGTTGTCGGGCCCGGACTGTGTGGATGTTTGATGAAGGGACGGTGAGGGATTTCCTCGTGCCCGATGGGAGTGAGGAGGTTGTCGGGCCCGGACTGTGTGGATGTTTGATGAAGGGACGGTGAGGGATTTCCTCGTGCCCGATGGGAGTGAGGAGGTTGTCGGGCCCGGACTGTGGGGATGTTTGATGAAGGGACGGTGAGGGATTTCCTCGTGCCCGATGGGAGTGAGGATGTTGTCGGGCCCGGACTGTGGGGATGTTTGATGAAGGGACGGTGAGGGATTTCCTCGTGCCCGATGGGAGTGAGGAGGTTGTCGGACACGGACTGTGGGGACGTTTGATGAAGGGACGGTGAGGGATTTCCTCGTGCCCGATGAGAGAGAGAAGGTTGTCGGGCCTGGACTGTGTGGATGTTTGATGAAGGGACGGTGAGGGATTTCCTCGTGCCCGATGGGAGTGAGGAGGTTGTCGGGCCCGGACTGTGTGGATGTTTGATGAAGGGACGGTGAGGGATTTCCTCGTGCCCGATGGGAGTGAGGAGGTTGTCGGGCCCGGACTGTGGGGATGTTTGATGAAGGGACGGTGAGGGATTTCCTTGTGCCCGATGGGAGTGAGGAGGTTGTCGGGCCCGGA
Organism: Hypanus sabinus; assembly: GCF_030144855.1. NCBI lineage: Eukaryota > Metazoa > Chordata > Chondrichthyes > Myliobatiformes > Dasyatidae > Hypanus > Hypanus sabinus. The sequence continues at coordinate 116,013 of NW_026778954.1, forward strand.
CTGTGGGGATGTTTGATGAAGGGACGGTGAGGGATTTCCTCGTGCCCGATGGGAGTGAGAAGGTTGTCTGACCCGGACTGTGGGGATGTTTGATGAAGGGACGGTGAGGGATTTCCTCGTGCCCGATGGGAGTGAGGAGGTTGTCGGGCCCGGACTGTGGGGATTTTTGATGAAGGGACGGTGAGGGATTTCCTGGTGCCCGATGGGATTGAGGAGGTTGTCTGACCCGGACTGTGGGGACGTTTGATGAAGGGACGGTGAGGGATTTCCTGGTGCCCGATGGGAGTGAGGAGGTTGTCTGACCCAGACTGTGGGGACGTTTGATGAAGGGACGGTGAGGGATTTCCTCGTGCCCGATGGGAGTGAGGAGGTTGTCGGGCCTGGACTGTGGAGATGTTTGATGAAGGGACGGTGAGGGATTTCCTGGTGCCCGATGGGAGTGAGGAGGTTGTCGGTCCTGGACTGTGGGGATGTTTGATGAAGGGACGGTGAGGGATTTCCTGGTGCCCGATGGGAGTGAGGAGGTTGTCGGGCCCGGACTGTGGGGATGTTTGATGAAGGGACGGTGAGGGATTTCCTGGTGCCCGACGGGAGTGAGGAGGTTGTCGGGCCCGGACTGTGGAGATGTTTGATGAAGGGACGGTGAGGGATTTCCTCGTGTCCGATGGGAGTGAGGAGGTTGTCGGGCCCGGACTGTGGGGATGTTTGATGAAGGGACGGTGAGGGATTTCCTCGTGCCCGATGGGAGTGAGGAGGTTGTCGGGCCCGGACTGTGGGGATGTTTGATGAAGGGACGGTGAGGGATTTCCTCGTGCCCGATGGGAGTGAGGAGGTTGTCGGACCGGGACTGTGGGGATGTTTGATGAAGGGACGGTGAGGGATTTCCTGGTGCCCGATGGGAGTGAGGAGGTTGTCGGGCCCGGACTGTGTGGATGTTTGATGAAGGGACGGTGAGGGGTTTCCTCGTGCCCGACGGGAGTGAGGAGGTTGTCCGGCCCGGACTGTGTGGATGTTTGATGAAGGGACGGTGAGGGATTTCCTCGTGCCCGATGGGAGTGAGGAGGTTGTCCTGCCCGGACTGTGGGGATGTTTGATGAAGGGACGGTGAAGGATTTCCTCGTGCCCGATGGGAGTGAGGAGGTTGTCGGGCCCGGACTGTGGGGATGTTTGATGAAGGGACGGTGAGGGATTTCCTCGTGCCCGATGGGAGTGAGGAGGTTGTCGGGCCCGGACTGTGGGGATGTTTGATGAAGGGACGGTGAGGGATTTCCTCGTGCCCGATGGGAGTGAGGAGGTTGTCGGGCCCGGACTGTGTGGATGTTTGATGAAGGGACGGTGAGGGATTTCCTGGTGCCCGATGGGAGTGAGGAGGTTGTCCTGCCCGGACTGTGGGGATGTTTGATGAAGGGACGGTGAAGGATTTCCTCGTGCCCGATGGGAGTGAGGAGGTTGTCGGGCCCGGACTGTGGGGATGTTTGATGAAGGGACGGTGAGGGATTTCCTCGTGCCCGATGGGAGTGAGGAGGTTGTCGGGCCCGGACTGTGGGGATGTTTGATGAAGGGACGGTGAGGGATTTCCTCGTGCCCGATGGGAGTGAGGAGGTTGTCGGGCCCGGACTGTGTGGATGTTTGATGAAGGGACGGTGAGGGATTTCCTCGTGCCCGATGGGAGTGAGGATGTTGTCGGGCCCGGACTGTGGGGATGTTTGATGAAGGGACGGTGAGGGATTTCCTCGTGCCCGATGGGAGTGAGGAGGTTGTCGGACCCGGACTGTGGGGACGTTTGATGAAGGGACGGTGAGGGATTTCCTCGTGCCCGATGAGAGAGAGAAGGTTGTCGGGCCTGGACTGTGTGGACGTTTGATGAAGGGACGGTGAGGGATTTCCTCGTGCCCGATGGGAGTGAGGAGGTTGTCGGGCCCGGACTGTGTGGATGTTTGATGAAGGGACGGTGAGGGATTTCCTCGTGCCCGATGGGAGTGAGGAGGTTGTCGTGCCCGGACTGTGGGAATGTTTGATGAAGGGACGGTGAGGGATTTCCTGGTGCCCGATGGGAGTGAGGAGGTTGTCGGGCCCGGACTGTGTGGATGTTTGATGAAGGGACGGTGTGGGATTTCCTCGTGCCCGATGGGAGTAAGGAGGTTGTCGGGCCCGGACTGTGGGGATGTTTGATGAAGGGACGGTGAGGGATTTCCTCGTGCCCGATGGGAGTGAGGAGGTTGTCGGGCCCGGACTGTGGGGACGTTTGATGAAGGGACGGTGAGGGATTTCCTCGTGCCCGATGGGAGTGAGAAGGTTGTCTGACCCGGACTGTGGGGATGTTTGATGAAGGGACGGTGAGGGATTTCCTCGTGCCCGATGGGAGTGAGGAGGTTGTCGGGCCCGGACTGTGGGGATTTTTGATGAAGGGACGGTGAGGGATTTCCTGGTGCCCGATGGGAGTGAGGAGGTTGTCTGACCCGGACTGTGGGGACGTTTGATGAAGGGACGGTGAGGGATTTCCTGGTGCCCGATGGGAGTGAGGAGGTTGTCTGACACAGACTGTGGGGACGTTTGATGAAGGGACGGTGAGGGATTTCCTCGTGCCCGATGGGAGTGAGGAGGTTGTCGGGCCCGGACTGTGGGGACGTTTGATGAAGGGACGGTGAGGGATTTCCTCATGCCCGATGGGAGTGAGGAGGTTGTCGGGCCCGGACTGTGGGGATGTTTGATGAAGGGACGGTGAGGGATTTCCTCGTGCCCGATGGGAGTGAGAAGGTTGTCGGGCCCGGACTGTGGGGATGTTTGATGAAGGGACGGTGAGGGATTTCCTCGTGCCCGTTGGGAGTGAGAAGGTTGTCGGGCCTGGACTGTGGGGATGTTTGATGAAGGGACGGTGAGGGATTTCCTTGTGCCCGATGGGAGTGAGGAGGTTGTCGGACCCGGACTGTGGGGACTTTTGATGAAGGGACGGTGAGGGATTTCCTCGTGCCCGAAGGGAGTGAGGAGGTAGTCGGGCCCGGACTGTGGGGACGTTTGATGAAGGGACGGTGAGGGATTTCCTCGTGCCCGATGAGAGAGAGAAGGTTGTCGGGCCTGGACTGTGTGGATGTTTGATGAAGGGACGGTGAGGGATTTCCTTGTGCCCGATGGGAGTGAGAAGGTTGTCCGGCCCGGACTGTGTGGATGTTTGATGAAGGGACGGTGAGGGATTTCCTCGTGCCCGATGGGAGTGAGGAGGTTGTCGGGCCCGGAATGTGTGGATGTTTGATGAAGGGACGGAGAGGGATTTCCTGGTGCTCGATGGGAGTGAGGAGGTTGTCCGGCCCGGACTGTGTGGATGTTTGATGAAGGGACGGTGAGGGATTTCCTCGTGCCCGATGGGAGTGAGAAGGTTGTCTGACCCGGACTGTGGGGATGTTTGATGAAGGGACGGTGAGGGATTTCCTCGTGCCCGATGGGAGTGAGGAGGTTGTCGGGCCCGGACTGTGGGGATTTTTGATGAAGGGACGGTGAGGGATTTCCTGGTGCCCGATGGGATTGAGGAGGTTGTCTGACCCGGACTGTGGGGACGTTTGATGAAGGGACGGTGAGGGATTTCCTGGTGCCCGATGGGAGTGAGGAGGTTGTCTGACCCAGACTGTGGGGACGTTTGATGAAGGGACGGTGAGGGATTTCCTCGTGCCCGATGGGAGTGAGGAGGTTGTCGGGCCTGGACTGTGGAGATGTTTGATGAAGGGACGGTGAGGGATTTGCTGGTGCCCGATGGGAGTGAGGAGGTTGTCGGTCCTGGACTGTGGGGATGTTTGATGAAGGGACGGTGAGGGATTTCCTGGTGCCCGATGGGAGTGAGGAGGTTGTCGGGCCCGGACTGTGGGGATGTTTGATGAAGGGACGGTGAGGGATTTCCTGGTGCCCGACGGGAGTGAGGAGGTTGTCGGGCCCGGACTGTGGAGATGTTTGATGAAGGGACGGTGAGGGATTTCCTCGTGTCCGATGGGAGTGAGGAGGTTGTCGGGCCCGGACTGTGGGGATGTTTGATGAAGGGACGGTGAGGGATTTCCTCGTCCCCGATGGGAGTGAGGAGGTTGTCGGACCCGGACTGTGTGGATGTTTCATGAAGGGACGGTGAGGGATTTCCTCGTGCCCGATGGGAGTGAGGAGGTTGTCTGGCCCGGACTGTGGGGATGTTTGATGAAGGGACGGTGAGGGATTTCCTCGTGCCCGATGGGAGTGAGGAGGTTGTCGGGCCCGGACTGTGGGGATGTTTGATGAAGGGACGGTGAGGGATTTCCTCGTGCCCGATGGGAGTGAGGAGGTTGTCGGACCGGGACTGTGGGGATGTTTGATGAAGGGACGGTGAGGGATTTCCTGGTGCCCGATGGGAGTGAGGAGGTTGTCGGGCCCGGACTGTGTGGATGTTTGATGAAGGGACGGTGAGGGGTTTCCTCGTGCCCGACGGGAGTGAGGAGGTTGTCCGGCCCGGACTGTGTGGATGTTTGATGAAGGGACGGTGAGGGATTTCCTCGTGCCCGATGGGAGTGAGGAGGTTGTCCTGCCCGGACTGTGGGGATGTTTGATGAAGGGACGGTGAAGGATTTCCTCGTGCCCGATGGGAGTGAGGAGGTTGTCGGGCCCGGACTGTGGGGATGTTTGATGAAGGGACGGTGAGGGATTTCCTCGTGCCCGATGGGAGTGAGGAGGTTGTCGGGCCCGGACTGTGGGGATGTTTGATGAAGGGACGGTGAGGGATTTCCTCGTGCCCGATGGGAGTGAGGAGGTTGTCGGGCCCGGACTGTGTGGATGTTTGATGAAGGGACGGTGAGGGATTTCCTCGTGCCCGATGGGAGTGAGGATGTTGTCGGGCCCGGACTGTGGGGATGTTTGATGAAGGGACGGTGAGGGATTTCCTCGTGCCCGATGGGAGTGAGGAGGTTGTCGGACCCGGACTGTGGGGACGTTTGATGAAGGGACGGTGAGGGATTTCCTCGTGCCCGATGAGAGAGAGAAGGTTGTCGGGCCTGGACTGTGTGGACGTTTGATGAAGGGACGGTGAGGGATTTCCTCGTGCCCGATGGGAGTGAGGAGGTTGTCGGGCCCGGACTGTGTGGATGTTTGATGAAGGGACGGTGAGGGATTTCCTCGTGCCCGATGGGAGTGAGGAGGTTGTCGTGCCCGGACTGTGGGAATGTTTGATGAAGGGACGGTGAGGGATTTCCTGGTGCCCGATGGGAGTGAGGAGGTTGTCGGGCCCGGACTGTGTGGATGTTTGATGAAGGGACGGTGTGGGATTTCCTCGTGCCCGATGGGAGTAAGGAGGTTGTCGGGCCCGGACTGTGGGGATGTTTGATGAAGGGACGGTGAGGGATTTCCTCGTGCCCGATGGGAGTGAGGAGGTTGTCGGGCCCGGACTGTGGGGACGTTTGATGAAGGGACGGTGAGGGATTTCCTCGTGCCCGATGGGAGTGAGAAGGTTGTCTGACCCGGACTGTGGGGATGTTTGATGAAGGGACGGTGAGGGATTTCCTCGTGCCCGATGGGAGTGAGGAGGTTGTCGGGCCCGGACTGTGGGGATTTTTGATGAAGGGACGGTGAGGGATTTCCTGGTGCCCGATGGGAGTGAGGAGGTTGTCTGACCCGGACTGTGGGGACGTTTGATGAAGGGACGGTGAGGGATTTCCTGGTGCCCGATGGGAGTGAGGAGGTTGTCTGACACAGACTGTGGGGACGTTTGATGAAGGGACGGTGAGGGATTTCCTCGTGCCCGATGGGAGTGAGGAGGTTGTCGGGCCCGGACTGTGGGGACGTTTGATGAAGGGACGGTGAGGGATTTCCTCATGCCCGATGGGAGTGAGGAGGTTGTCGGGCCCGGACTGTGGGGATGTTTGATGAAGGGACGGTGAGGGATTTCCTCGTGCCCGATGGGAGTGAGAAGGTTGTCGGGCCCGGACTGTGGGGATGTTTGATGAAGGGACGGTGAGGGATTTCCTCGTGCCCGTTGGGAGTGAGAAGGTTGTCGGGCCTGGACTGTGGGGATGTTTGATGAAGGGACGGTGAGGGATTTCCTTGTGCCCGATGGGAGTGAGGAGGTTGTCGGACCCGGACTGTGGGGACTTTTGATGAAGGGACGGTGAGGGATTTCCTCGTGCCCGAAGGGAGTGAGGAGGTAGTCGGGCCCGGACTGTGGGGACGTTTGATGAAGGGACGGTGAGGGATTTCCTCGTGCCCGATGAGAGAGAGAAGGTTGTCGGGCCTGGACTGTGTGGATGTTTGATGAAGGGACGGTGAGGGATTTCCTTGTGCCCGATGGGAGTGAGAAGGTTGTCCGGCCCGGACTGTGTGGATGTTTGATGAAGGGACGGTGAGGGATTTCCTCGTGCCCGATGGGAGTGAGGAGGTTGTCGGGCCCGGAATGTGTGGATGTTTGATGAAGGGACGGAGAGGGATTTCCTGGTGCTCGATGGGAGTGAGGAGGTTGTCCGGCCCGGACTGTGTGGATGTTTGATGAAGGGACGGTGAGGGATTTCCTCGTGCCCGATGGGAGTGAGGATGTTGTCGGGCCCGGAATGTGTGGATGTTTGATGAAGGGACGGAGAGGGATTTCCTGGTGCTCGATGGGAGTGAGGAGGTTGTCGGGCACGGACTGTGTGGACGTTTGATGAAGGGACGGTGAGGGATTTCCTCGTGCCCGAAGGGAGTGAGAAGGTTGTCGGGCCCGGACTGTGTGCATGTTTGATGAAGGGACGGTGAGGGATTTCCTCGTGCCCGATGGGAGTGAGGAGGTTGTCGGGCCCGGACTGTGGGGATGTTTGATGAAGGGACGGTGAGGGATTTCCTCGTGCCCGATGGGAGTGAGGATGTTGTCGGGCCCGGACTGTGGGGATGTTTGATGAAGGGACGGTGAGGGATTTCCTCGTGCCCGATGGGAGTGAGGAGGTTGTCGGACCCGGACTGTGGGGACGTTTGATGAAGGGACGGTGAGGGATTTCCTCGTGCCCGATGAGAGAGAGAAGGTTGTCGGGCCTGGACTGTGTGGATGTTTGATTTAGGGACGGTGAGGGATTTCCTCGTGCCCGATGGGAGTGAGGAGGTTGTCGGGCCCGGACTGTGTGGATGTTTGATGAAGGGACGGTGAGGGATTTCCTCGTGCCCGATGGGAGTGAGGAGGTTGTCGTGCCCGGACTGTGGGAATGTTTGATGAAGGGACGGTGAGGGATTTCCTGGTGCCCGATGGGAGTGAGGAGGTTGTCGGGCCCGGACTGTGTGGATGTTTGATGAAGGGACGGTGAGGGATTTCCTCGTGCCCGATGGGAGTGAGGAGGTTGTCGGGCCCGGACTGTGGGGATGTTTGATGAAGGGACGGTGAGGGATTTCCTCGTGCCCGATGGGAGTGAGGAGGTTGTCGGGCCCGGACTGTGGGGATGTTTGATGAAGGGACGGTGAGGGATTTCCTCGTGCCCGATGGGAGTGAGGAGGTTGTCGGGCCCGGACTGTGGGGATGTTTGATGAAGGGACGGTGAGGGATTTCCTCGTGCCCGATGGGAGTGAGAAGGTTGTCTGACCCGGACTGTGGGGATGTTTGATGAAGGGACGGTGAGGGATTTCCTCGTGCCCGATGGGAGTGAGGAGGTTGTCGGGCCCGGACTGTGGGGATTTTTGATGAAGGGACGGTGAGGGATTTCCTGGTGCCCGATGTGAGTGAGGAGGTTGTCTGACCCGGACTGTGGGGACGTTTGATGAAGGGACGGTGAGGGATTTCCTGGTGCCCGATGGGAGTGAGGAGGTTGTCTGACCCAGACGGTGGGGACGTTTGATGAAGGGACGGTGAGGGATTTCCTCGTGCCCGATGGGAGTGAGGAGGTTGTCGGGCCCGGACTGTGGGGACGTTTGATGAAGGGACGGTGAGGGATTTCCTCATGCCCGATGGGAGTGAGGAGGTTGTCGGGCCCGGACTGTGGGGATGTTTGATGAAGGGACGGTGAGGGATTTCCTCGTGCCCGATGGGAGTGAGAAGTTTGTCGGGCCCGGACTGTGGGGATGTTTGATGAAGGGACGGTGAGGGATTTCCTCGTGCCCGATGGGAGTGAGGAGGTTGTCGGGCCCGGACTGTGGGGATGGTTGATGAAGGGACGGTGAGGGATTTCCTCGTGCCCGATGGGAGTGAGAAGGTTGTCTGACCCGGACTGTGGGGATGTTTGATGAAGGGACGGTGAGGGATTTCCTCGTGCCCGATGGGAGTGAGGAGGTTGTCGGGCCCGGACTGTGGGGATTTTTGATGAAGGGACGGTGAGGGATTTCCTGGTGCCCGATGGGAGTGAGGAGGTTGTCTGACCCGGACTGTGGGGACGTTTGATGAAGGGACGGTGAGGGATTTCCTGGTGCCCGATGGGAGTGAGGAGGTTGTCTGACCCAGACGGTGGGGACGTTTGATGAAGGGACGGTGAGGGATTTCCTCGTGCCCGATGGGAGTGAGGAGGTTCTCGGGCCCGGACTGTGGGGACGTTTGATGAAGGGACGGTGAGGGATTTCCTCGTGCCCGATGGGAGTGAGGAGGTTGTCGGGCCCGGACTGTGGGGACGTTTGATGAAGGGACGGTGAGGGATTTCCTCGTGCCCGATGGGAGTGAGGAGGATGTCGGGCCCGGACTGTGGGGATGTTTGATGAAGGGACGGTGAGGGATTTCCTCGTGCCCGATGGGAATGAGGAGGTTGTCGGGCCCGGACTGTGGGGATGTTTGATGAAGGGACGGTGAGGGATTTCCTCGTGCCCGATGGGAGTGAGAAGGTTGTCGGGCCTGGACTGTGGAGATGTTTGATGAAGGGACGGTGAGGGATTTCCTCGTGCCCGATGGGAGTGAGGAGGTTGTCGGTCCTGGACTGTGTGGATGTTTGATGAAGGGACGGTGAGGGATTTCCTGGTGCCCGATGGGAGTGAGAAGGTTGTCGGGCCCGGACTGTGGGGATGTTTGATGAAGGGACGGTGAGGGATTTCCTCGTGCCCGATGGGAGTGAGGAGGTTGTCGGACCGGGACTGTGGGGATGTTTGATGAAGGGACGGTGAGGGATTTCCTGGTGCCCGATGGGAGTGAGGAGGTTGTCGGGCCCGGACTGTGTGGATGTTTGATGAAGGGACGGTGAGGGATTTCCTCGTGCCCGATGGGAGTGAGGAGGTTGTCGGGCCCGGACTGTGGGGATGTTTGATGAAGGGACGGTGAGGGATTTCCTCGTGCCCGATGGGAATGAGAAGGTTGTCGTGCCCGGTCTGTGGGGATGTTTGATGAAGGGACGGTGAGGGATTTCCTCGTGCCCGGACTGTGGGGATGTTTGATGAAGGGACGGTGAGGGATTTCCTCGTGCCCGATGGGAGTGAGAAGGTTGTCGGGCCCGGACTGTGGGGATGTTTGATGAAGGGACGGTGAGGGATTTCCTGGTGCCCGATGGGAGTGAGGATGTTGTCGGGCCCGGACTGTGGGGATGTTTGATGAAGGGACGGTGAGGGATTTCCTCGTGCCCGATGGGAGTGAGGAGGTTGTCGGACCCGGACTGTGGGGACGTTTGATGAAGGGACGGTGAGGGATTTCCTCGTGCCCGATGGGAGTGAGAAGGTTGTCGGGCCCGGACTGTGGGGATGTTTGATGAAGGGACGGTGAGGGATTTCCTCGTGCCCGATGGGAGTGAGGAGGTTGTCGGGCCCGGACTGTGGGGACGTTTGATGAAGGGACGGTGAGGGATTTCCTCGTGCCCGATGGGAGTGAGGAGGTTGTCGTGCCCGGACTGTGGGGACGTTTGATGAAGGGACGGTGAGGGATTTCCTCGTGCCCGATGGGAGTGAGGAGGTTGTCGGGCCCGGACTGTGGGGACGTTTGATGAAGGGACGGTGAGGGATTTCCTCGTGCCCGATGGGAGTGAGGAGGTTGTCGGGCCCGGACTGTGGGGATGTTTGATGAAGGGACGGTGAGGGATTTCCTCGTGTCCGATGGGAGTGAGGAGGTTGTCGGGCCCGGACTGTGGGGATGTTTGATGAAGGGACGGTGAGGGATTTCCTCGTGCCCGATGGGAGTGAGGAGGTTGTCGGACCCGGACTGTGTGGATGTTTCATGAAGGGACGGTGAGGGATTTCCTCGTGCCCGATGGGAGTGAGGAGGTTGTCTGGCCCGGACTGTGGGGATGTTTGATGAAGGGACGGTGAGGGATTTCCTCGTGCCCGATGGGAGTGAGGAGGTTGTCGGGCCCGGACTGTGGGGATGTTTGATGAAGGGACGGTGAGGGATTTCCTGGTGCCCGATGGGAGTGAGGAGGTTGTCTGGCCCGGACTGTGGGGATGTTTGATGAAGGGACGGTGAGGGATTTCCTCGTGCCCGATGGGAGTGAGGAGGTTGTCGGGCCCCGACTGTGGGGATGTTTGATGAAGGGACGGTGAGGGATTTCCTCATGCCCGATGGGAGTGAGGAGGATGTCGGGCCCGGACTGTGGGGATGTTTGATGAAGGGACGGTGAGGGATTTCCTCGTGCCCGATGGGAGTGAGGAGGTTGTCCGGCCAGGACTGTGGGGATGTTTGATGAAGGGACGGTGAAGGATTTCCTCGTGCCCGATGGGAGTGAGGAGGTTGTCGGACCCGGACTGTGTGGACGTTTGATGAAGGGACTGTGAGGGATTTCCTCGTGCCCGATGGGAGTGAGGAGGTTGTCGGGCCCGGACTGTGGGGATGTTTGATGAAGGGACGGTGAGGGATTTCCTCGTCCCCGATGGGAATGAGGAGGTTGTCGGGCCAGGACTGTGGGGATGTTTGATGAAGGGACGGTGAGGGATTTCCTGGAACCCGATGGGAGTGAGGAGGTTGTCGGGCCCGGACTGTGGGGATGTTTGATGAAGGGACGGTGAGGGATTTCCTCGTGCCCGATGGGAGTGAGGAGGTTGTCGGGCCCGGACTGTGGGGATCTTTGATGAAGGGACGGTGAGGGATTTCCTCGTGCCCGATGGGAGTGAGGAGGTTGTTCGACCGGGACTGTGGGGATGTTTGATGAAGGGACGGTGAGGGGTTTCCTCGTGCCCGACGGGAGTGAGGAGGTTGTCGGGCCCGGACTGTGGGGATGTTTGATGAAGGGACGGAGAGGGATTTCCTCGTGTCCGATGGGAGTGAGGAGGTTGTCGGGCCCGGACTGTGGGGATGTTTGATGAAGGGACGGTGAGGGATTTCCTCGTGCCCGAAGGGAGTGAGGAGGTTGTCGGACCCGGACTGTGTGGATGTTTCATGAAGGGACGGTGAGGGATTTCCTCGTGCCCGATGGGAGTGAGGAGGTTGTCTGGCCCGGACTGTGGGGATGTTTGATGAAGGGACGGTGAGGGATTTCCTCGTGCCCGATGGGAGTGAGGAGGTTGTCCGGCCCGGACTGTGGGGATGTTTGATGAAGGGACGGTGAAGGATTTCCTCGTGCCCGATGGGAGTGAGGAGGTTGTCGGGCCCGGACTGTGGGGATGTTTGATGAAGGGACGGTGAGGGATTTCCTCGTGCCCGATGGGAGTGAGGAGGTTGTCGGGCCCGGACTGTGGGGATGGTTGATGAAGGGACGGTGAGGGATTTCCTCGTGCCCGATGGGAGTGAGAAGGTTGTCTGACCCGGACTGTGGGGATGTTTGATGAAGGGACGGTGAGGGATTTCCTCGTGCCCGATGGGAGTGAGGAGGTTGTCGGGCCCGGACTGTGGGGATTTTTGATGAAGGGACGGTGAGGGATTTCCTGGTGCCCGATGGGAGTGAGGAGGTTGTCTGACCCGGACTGTGGGGACGTTTGATGAAGGGACGGTGAGGGATTTCCTGGTGCCCGATGGGAGTGAGGAGGTTGTCTGACCCAGACGGTGGGGACGTTTGATGAAGGGACGGTGAGGGATTTCCTCGTGCCCGATGGGAGTGAGGAGGTTCTCGGGCCCGGACTGTGGGGACGTTTGATGAAGGGACGGTGAGGGATTTCCTCGTGCCCGATGGGAGTGAGGAGGTTGTCGGGCCCGGACTGTGGGGACGTTTGATGAAGGGACGGTGAGGGATTTCCTCGTGCCCGATGGGAGTGAGGAGGATGTCGGGCCCGGACTGTGGGGATGTTTGATGAAGGGACGGTGAGGGATTTCCTCGTGCCCGATGGGAATGAGGAGGTTGTCGGGCCCGGACTGTGGGGATGTTTGATGAAGGGACGGTGAGGGATTTCCTCGTGCCCGATGGGAGTGAGAAGGTTGTCGGGCCTGGACTGTGGAGATGTTTGATGAAGGGACGGTGAGGGATTTCCTCGTGCCCGATGGGAGTGAGGAGGTTGTCGGTCCTGGACTGTGGGGATGTTTGATGAAGGGACGGTGAGGGATTTCCTGGTGCCCGATGGGAGTGAGAAGGTTGTCGGGCCCGGACTGTGGGGATGTTTGATGAAGGGACGGTGAGGGATTTCCTCGTGCCCGATGGGAGTGAGGAGGTTGTCGGACCGGGACTGTGGGGATGTTTGATGAAGGGACGGTGAGGGATTTCCTGGTGCCCGATGGGAGTGAGGAGGTTGTCGGGCCCGGACTGTGTGGATGTTTGATGAAGGGACGGTGAGGGATTTCCTCGTGCCCGATGGGAGTGAGGAGGTTGTCGGGCCCGGACTGTGGGGATGTTTGATGAAGGGACGGTGAGGGATTTCCTCGTGCCCGATGGGAATGAGAAGGTTGTCGTGCCCGGTCTGTGGGGATGTTTGATGAAGGGACGGTGAGGGATTTCCTCGTGCCCGGACTGTGGGGATGTTTGATGAAGGGACGGTGAGGGATTTCCTCGTGCCCGATGGGAGTGAGAAGGTTGTCGGGCCCGGACTGTGGGGATGTTTGATGAAGGGACGGTGAGGGATTTCCTGGTGCCCGATGGGAGTGAGGATGTTGTCGGGCCCGGACTGTGGGGATGTTTGATGAAGGGACGGTGAGGGATTTCCTCGTGCCCGATGGGAGTGAGGAGGTTGTCGGACCCGGACTGTGGGGACGTTTGATGAAGGGACGGTGAGGGATTTCCTCGTGCCCGATGGGAGTGAGAAGGTTGTCGGGCCCGGACTGTGGGGATGTTTGATGAAGGGACGGTGAGGGATTTCCTCGTGCCCGATGGGAGTGAGGAGGTTGTCGGGCCCGGACTGTGGGGACGTTTGATGAAGGGACGGTGAGGGATTTCCTCATGCCCGATGGGAGTGAGGAGGTTGTCGTGCCCGGACTGTGGGGACGTTTGATGAAGGGACGGTGAGGGATTTCCTCGTGCCCGATGGGAGTGAGGAGGTTGTCGGGCCCGGACTGTGGGGACGTTTGATGAAGGGACGGTGAGGGATTTCCTCGTGCCCGATGGGAGTGAGGAGGTTGTCGGGCCCGGACTGTGGGGATGTTTGATGAAGGGACGGTGAGGGATTTCCTCGTGTCCGATGGGAGTGAGGAGGTTGTCGGGCCCGGACTGTGGGGATGTTTGATGAAGGGACGGTGAGGGATTTCCTCGTGCCCGATGGGAGTGAGGAGGTTGTCGGACCCGGACTGTGTGGATGTTTCATGAAGGGACGGTGAGGGATTTCCTCGTGCCCGATGGGAGTGAGGAGGTTGTCTGGCCCGGACTGTGGGGATGTTTGATGAAGGGACGGTGAGGGATTTCCTCGTGCCCGATGGGAGTGAGGAGGTTGTCGGGCCCGGACTGTGGGGATGTTTGATGAAGGGACGGTGAGGGATTTCCTGGTGCCCGATGGGAGTGAGGAGGTTGTCTGGCCCGGACTGTGGGGATGTTTGATGAAGGGACGGTGAGGGATTTCCTCGTGCCCGATGGGAGTGAGGAGGTTGTCGGGCCCGGACTGTGGGGATGTTTGATGAAGGGACGGTGAGGGATTTCCTCATGCCCGATGGGAGTGAGGAGGATGTCGGGCCCGGACTGTGGGGATGTTTGATGAAGGGACGGTGAGGGATTTCCTCGTGCCCGATGGGAGTGAGGAGGTTGTCCGGCCAGGACTGTGGGGATGTTTGATGAAGGTACGGTGAAGGATTTCCTCGTGCCCGATGGGAGTGAGGAGGTTGTCGGACCCGGACTGTGTGGACGTTTGATGAAGGGACTGTGAGGGATTTCCTCGTGCCCGATGGGAGTGAGGAGGTTGTCGGGCCCGGACTGTGGGGATGTTTGATGAAGGGACGGTGAGGGATTTCCTCGTCCCCGATGGGAATGAGGAGGTTGTCGGGCCAGGACTGTGGGGATGTTTGATGAAGGGACGGTGAGGGATTTCCTGGAACCCGATGGGAGTGAGGAGGTTGTCGGGCCCGGACTGTGGGGATGTTTGATGAAGGGACGGTGAGGGATTTCCTCGTGCCCGATGGGAGTGAGGAGGTTGTCGGGCCCGGACTGTGGGGATCTTTGATGAAGGGACGGTGAGGGATTTCCTCGTGCCCGATGGGAGTGAGGAGGTTGTTCGACCGGGACTGTGGGGATGTTTGATGAAGGGACGGTGAGGGGTTTCCTCGTGCCCGACGGGAGTGAGGAAGTTGTCGGGCCCGGACTGTGGGGATGTTTGATGAAGGGACGGAGAGGGATTTCCTCGTGTCCGATGGGAGTGAGGAGGTTGTCGGGCCCGGACTGTGGGGATGTTTGATGAAGGGACGGTGAGGGATTTCCTCGTGCCCGAAGGGAGTGAGGAGGTTGTCGGACCCGGACTGTGTGGATGTTTCATGAAGGGACGGTGAGGGATTTCCTCGTGCCCGATGGGAGTGAGGAGGTTGTCTGGCCCGGACTGTGGGGATGTTTGATGAAGGGACGGTGAGGGATTTCCTCGTGCCCGATGGGAGTGAGGAGGTTGTCCGGCCCGGACTGTGGGGATGTTTGATGAAGGGACGGTGAAGGATTTCCTCGTGCCCGATGGGAGTGAGGAGGTTGTCGGGCCCGGACTGTGGGGATGTTTGATGAAGGGACGGTGAGGGATTTCCTCGTGCCCGATGGGAGTGAGGAGGTTGTCGGGCCCGGATGGTGGGGATGTTTGATGAAGGGACGGTGAGGGATTTCCTCGTGCCCGATGGGAGTGAGGAGGTTGTCGGGCCCGGACTGTGTGGATGCTTGATGAAGGGACGGTGAGGGATTTCCTGGTGCCCGATGGGAGTGAGGAGGTTGTCTGACCCGGACTGTGGGGACGTTTGATGAAGGGACGGTGAGGGATTTCCTGGTGCCCGATGGGAGTGAGGAGGTTGTCTGACCCAGACTGTGGGGACGTTTGATGAAGGGACGGTGAGGGATTTCCTCGTGCCCGATGGGAGTGAGGAGGTTGTCGGGCCCGGACTGTGGGGACGTTTGATGAAGGGACGGTGAGGGATTTCCTCATGCCCGATGGGAGTGAGGAGGTGGTCGGGCCCGGACTGTGGGGATGTTTGATGAAGGGACGGTGAGGGATTTCCTCGTGCCCGATGGGAGTGAGGAGGTTGTCGGGCCCGGACTGTGGGGACGTTTGATGAAGGGACGGTGAGGGATTTCCTCGTGCCCGATGGGAGTGAGGAGGTTGTCGGGCCCGGACTGTGGGGATGTTTGATGAAGGGACGGTGAGGGATTTCCTCGTGCCCGATGGGAGTGAGGAGGTTGTCGGGCCCGGACTGTGGGGATGTTTGATGAAGGGACGGTGAGGGATTTCCTCGTGCCCGATGGGAGTGAGAAGGTTGTCGGGCCTGGACTGTGGGGATGTTTGATGAAGGGACGGTGAGGGATTTCCTGGGCCCGATGGGAGTGAGGAGGTTGTCGGTCCTGGACTGTGGGGATGTTTGATGAAGGGACGGTGAGGGATTTCCTGGTGCCCGATGGGAGTGAGGAGGTTGTCCGGCCCGGACTGTGTGAATGTTTGATGAAGGGACGGTGAGGGATTTCCTCGTGCCCGATGGGAGTGAGGAGGTTGTCGGGCCCGGACTGTGGGGATCTTTGATGAAGGGACGGTGAGGGATTTCCTCGTGCCCGATGGGAGTGAGGAGGTTGTCGGGCCCGGACTGTGGGGACGTTTGATGAAGGGATGGTGAGGGATTTCCTGGTGCCCGATGGGAGTGAGGAGGTTGTCGGGCCCGGACTGTGTGGATGTTTGATGAAGGGACGGTGAGGGATTTCCTGGTGCTCGATGGGAGTGAGGAGGTTGTCGGGCCCGGACTGTGTGGACGTTTGATGAAGGGACGGTGAGGGATTTCCTCGTGCCCGAAGGGAGTGAGAAGGTTGTCGGGCCCGGACTGTGGGGATGTTTGATGAAGGGACGGTGAGGGATTTCCTCGTGCCCGATGGGAGTGAGGAGGTTGTCGGGCCCGGACTGTGGGGATGTTTGATGAAGGGACGGTGAGGGATTTCCTCGTGCCCGATGGGAGTGAGGATGTTGTCGGGCCCGGACTGTGGGGATGTTTGATGAAGGGACGGTGAGGGATTTCCTCGTGCCCGATGGGAGTGAGGAGGTTGTCGGACACGGACTGTGGGGACGTTTGATGAAGGGACGGTGAGGGATTTCCTCGTGCCCGATGAGAGAGAGAAGGTTGTCGGGCCTGGACTGTGTGGATGTTTGATGAAGGGACGGTGAGGGATTTCCTCGTGCCCGATGGGAGTGAGGAGGTTGTCGGGCCCGGACTGTGGGGACGTTTGATGAAGGGATGGTGAGGGATTTCCTGGTGCCCGATGGGAGTGAGGAGGTTGTCGGGCCCGGACTGTGTGGATGTTTGATGAAGGGACGGTGAGGGATTTCCTGGTGCTCGATGGGAGTGAGGAGGTTGTCGGGCCCGGACTGTGTGGACGTTTGATGAAGGGACGGTGAGCGATTTCCTCGTGCCCGAAGGGAGTGAGAAGGTTGTCGGGCCCGGACTGTGGGGATGTTTGATGAAGGGACGGTGAGGGATTTCCTCGTGCCCGATGGGAGTGAGGAGGTTGTCGGGCCCGGACTGTGGGGATGTTTGATGAAGGGACGGTGAGGGATTTCCTCGTGCCCGATGGGAGTGAGGATGTTGTCGGGCCCGGACTGTGGGGATGTTTGATGAAGGGACGGTGAGGGATTTCCTCGTGCCCGATGGGAGTGAGGAGGTTGTCGGACACGGACTGTGGGGACGTTTGATGAAGGGACGGTGAGGGATTTCCTGGTGCCCGATGGGAGTGAGGAGGTTGTCTGACCCAGACTGTGGGGACGTTTGATGAAGGGACGGTGAGGGATTTCCTGGTGCCCGATGGGAGTGAGGAGGTTGTCGGTCCTGGACTGTGGGGATGTTTGATGAAGGGACGGTGAGGGATTTCCTGGTGCCCGATGGGAGTGAGGAGGTTGTCGGGCCCGGACTGTGGGGATGTTTGATGAAGGGACGGTGAGGGATTTCCTGGTGCCCGACGGGAGTGAGGAGGTTGTCTGGCCCGGACTGTGGGGATGTTTGATGAAGGGACGGTGAGGGATTTCCTCGTCCCCGATGGGAATGAGGAGGTTGTCGGGCCCGGACTGTGGGGATGTTTGATGAAGGGACGGTGAGGGATTTCCTGGTGCCTGATGGGAGTGAGGAGGTTGTCTGACCCAGACTGTGGGGACGTTTGATGAAGGGACGGTGAGGGATTTCCTCGTGCCCGATGGGAGTGAGGAGGTTGTCGGGCCCGGACTGTGGGGACGTTTGATGAAGGGACGGTGAGGGATTTCCTCATGCCCGATGGGAGTGAGGAGGTGGTCGGGCCCGGACTGTGGGGATGTTTGATGAAGGGACGGTGAGGGATTTCCTCGTGCCCGATGGGAGTGAGGAGGTTGTCGGGCACGGACTGTGGGGACGTTTGATGAAGGGACGGTGAGGGATTTCCTCGTGCCCGATGGGAGTGAGGAGGTTGTCGGGCCCGGACTGTGGGGATGTTTGATGAAGGGACGGTGAGGGATTTCCTCGTGCCCGATGGGAGTGAGGAGGTTGTCGGGCCCGGACTGTGGGGATGTTTGATGAAGGGACGGTGAGGGATTTCCTCGTGCCCGATGGGAGTGAGAAGGTTTTCGGGCCTGGACTGTGGGGATGTTTGATGAAGGGACGGTGAGGGATTTCCTGGTGCCCGATGGGAGTGAGGAGGTTGTCGGTCCTGGACTGTGGGGATGTTTGATGAAGGGACGGTGAGGGATTTCCTGGTGCCCGATGGGAGTGAGGAGGTTGTCGGGCCCGGACTGTGGGGATGTTTGATGAAGGGACGGTGAGGGATTTCCTGGTGCCCGATGGGAGTGAGGAGGTTGTCGGGCCCGGACTGTGGGGATGTTTGATGAAGGGACGGTGAGGGATTTCCTTGTACCCGATGGGAGTGAGGAGGTTGTCGGACCCGGACTGTGGGGACGTTTGATGAAGGGACGGTGAGGGATTTCCTCGTGCCCGATGGGAGTGAGGAGGTTGTCGGGCCCGGACTGTGGGGATCTTTGATGAAGGGACGGTGAGGGATTTCCTCGTGCCCGATGGGAGTGAGGAGGTTGTCGGGCCCGGACTGTGGGGACGTTTGATGAAGGGACGGTGAGGGATTTCCTGGTGCCCGATGGGAGTGAGGAGGTTGTCGGGCCCGGACTGTGTGGATGTTTGATGAAGGGACGGTGAGGGATTTCCTCGTGCCCGATGGGAGTGTGAAGGTTGTCTGACCCGGACTGTGGGGATGTTTGATGAAGGGACGGTGAGGGATTTCCTCGTGCCCGATGGGAGTGAGGAGGTTGTCGGGCCCGGACTGTGGGGATTTTTGATGAAGGGACGGTGAGGGATTTCCTGGTGCCCGATGGGAGTGAGGAGGTTGTCTGACCCGGACTGTGGGGACGTTTGATGAAGGGACGGTGAGGGATTTCCTGGTGCCCGATGGGAGTGAGGAGGTTGTCTGACCCAGACTGTGGGGACGTTTGATGAAGGGACG
Organism: Hypanus sabinus; assembly: GCF_030144855.1. Lineage (NCBI taxonomy): Eukaryota > Metazoa > Chordata > Chondrichthyes > Myliobatiformes > Dasyatidae > Hypanus > Hypanus sabinus. The sequence continues at coordinate 134,849 of NW_026778954.1, forward strand.
GTGAGGGATTTCCTCGTGCCCGATGGGAGTGAGGAGGTTGTCGGGCCTGGACTGTGGAGATGTTTGATGAAGGGACGGTGAGGGATTTCCTGGTGCCCGATGGGAGTGAGGAGGTTGTCGGTCCTGGATTGTGGGGATGTTTGATGAAGGGACGGTGAGGGATTTCCTGGTGCCCGATGGGAGTGAGGAGGTTGTCGGGCCCGGACTGTGGGGATGTTTGATGAAGGGACGGTGAGGGATTTCCTGGTGCCCGACGGGAGTGAGGAGGTTGTCGGGCCCGGACTGTGGAGATGTTTGATGAAGGGACGGTGAGGGATTTCCTCGTGTCCGATGGGAGTGAGGAGGTTGTCGGGCCCGGACTGTGGGGATGTTTGATGAAGGGACGGGACGGATTTCCTCGTGCCCGATGGGAGTGAGGAGGTTGTCGGACCCGGACTGTGTGGATGTTTCATGAAGGGACGGTGAGGGATTTCCTCGTGCCCGATGGGAGTGAGGAGGTTGTCGGGCCCGGACTGTGGGGATGTTTGATGAAGGGACGGTGAGGGATTTCCTCGTGCCCGATGGGAGTGAGGAGGTTGTCGGACCGGGACTGTGGGGATGTTTGATGAAGGGACGGTGAGGGATTTCCTGGTGCCCGATGGGAGTGAGGAGGTTGTCGGGCCCGGACTGTGTGGATGTTTGATGAAGGGACGGTGAGGGGTTTCCTCGTGCCCGACGGGAGTGAGGAGGTTGTCCGGCCCGGACTGTGTGGATGTTTGATGAAGGGACGGTGAGGGATTTCCTCGTGCCCGATGGGAGTGAGGAGGTTGTCGGGCCCGGACTGTGTGGATGTTTGATGAAGGGACGGTGAGGGATTTCCTCGTGCCCGATGGGAGTGAGGATGTTGTCGGGCCCGGACTGTGGGGATGTTTGATGAAGGGACGGTGAGGGATTTCCTCTTGCCCGATGGGAGTGAGGAGGTTGTCGGACCCGGACTGTGGGGACGTTTGATGAAGGGACGGTGAGGGATTTCCTCGTGCCCGATGAGAGAGAGAAGGTTGTCGGGCCTGGACTGTGTGGATGTTTGATGAAGGGACGGTGAGGGATTTCCTCGTGCCCGATGGGAGTGAGGAGGTTGTCGGGCCCGGACTGTGTGGATGTTTGATGAAGGGACGGTGAGGGATTTCCTCGTGCCCGATGGGAGTGAGGAGGTTGTCGTGCCCGGACTGTGGGAATGTTTGATGAAGGGACGGTGAGGGATTTCCTGGTGCCCGATGGGAGTGAGGAGGTTGTCGGGCCCGGACTGTGTGGATGTTTGATGAAGGGACGGTGTGGGATTTCCTCGTGCCCGATGGGAGTAAGGAGGTTGTCGGGCCCGGACTGTGGGGATGTTTGATGAAGGGACGGTGAGGGATTTCCTCGTGCCCGATGGGAGTGAGGAGGTTGTCGGGCCCGGACTGTGGGGACGTTTGATGAAGGGACGGTGAGGGATTTCCTCGTGCCCGATGGGAGTGAGGAGGTTGTCGGGCCCAGATGGTGGGGATGTTTGATGAAGGGACGGTGAGGGATTTCCTCGTGCCTGAAGGGAGTGAGAAGGTTGTCAGGCCCGGACTGTGTGGATGTTTGATGAAGGGACGGTGAGGGATTTCCTCGTGCCCGATGGGAGTGAGGAGGTTGTCGGGCCCGGACTGTGGGGATGTTTGATGAAGGGACGGTGAGGGATTTCCTCGTGCCCGATGTGAGTGAGGAGGTTGTCGGGCCCGGACTGTGGGGATGTTTGATGAAGGGACGGTGAGGGATTTCCTTGTGCCCGATGGGAGTGAGGAGGTTGTCGGGCCCGGACTGTGGGGATGTTTGATGAAGGGGCGGTGAGGGATTTCCTCGTGCCCGATGGGAGTGAGAAGGTTGTCTGACCCGGACTATGGGGATGTTTGATGAAGGGACGGTGAGGGATTTCCTCGTGCCCGATGGGAGTGAGGAGGTTGTCGGGCCCGGACTGTGGGGATTTTTGATGAAGGGACGGTGAGGGATTTCCTGGTGCCCGATGGGAGTGAGGAGGTTGTCTGACCCGGACTGTGGGGACGTTTGATGAAGGGACGGTGAGGGATTTCCTCGTGCCCGATGGGAGTGAGGAGGTTGTCGGGCCCGGACTGTGGGGACGTTTGATGAAGTGACGGTGAGGGATTTCCTCGTGCCCGATGGGAGTGAGGAGGTTGTCGGGCCCGGACTGTGGGGATGTTTGATGAAGGGACGGTGAGGGATTTCCTCGTGCCCGATGGGAGTGAGAAGGTTGTCGGGCCCGGACTGTGGGCATGTTTGATGAAGGGACGGTGAGGGATTTCCTCGTGCCCGATGGGAGTGAGAAGGATGTCGGGCCCGGACTGTGGGGATGTTTGATGAAGGGACGGTGAGGGATTTCCTCGTGCCCGATGGGAGTGAGGAGGTTGTCGGGCCTGGACTGTGGGGATGTTTGATGAAGGGACGGTGAGGGATTTCCTTGTGCCCGATGGGAGTGAGGAGGTTGTCCGGCCCGGACTGTGGAGATCTTTGATGAAGGGACGGTGAGGGATTTCCTCGTGCCCGATGGGAGTGAGGAGGTTGTCGGGCCCGGACTGTGGGGACGTTTGATGAAGGGACGGTGAGGGATTTCCTGGTGCCCGATGGGAGTGAGGAGGTTGTCGGGCCCGGAATGTGGGGACGTTTGATGAAGGGACGGTGAGGGATTTCCTGGTGCCCGATGGGAGTGAGGAGGTTGTCGGGCCCGGAATGTGTGGATGTTTGATGAAGGGACGGAGAGGGATTTCCTGGTGCTCGATTGGAGTGAGGAGGTTGTCGGGCACGGACTGTGTGGACGTTTGATGAAGGGACGGTGAGGGATTTCCTCGTGCCCGAAGGGAGTGAGAAGGTTGTCGGGCCCGGACTGTGTGGATGTTTGATGAAGGGACGGTGAGGGATTTCCTCGTGCCCGATGGGAGTGAGGAGGTTGTCGGGCCCGGACTGTGGGGATGTTTGATGAAGGGACGGTGAGGGATTTCCTCGTGCCCGATGGGAGTGAGGAGGTTGTCGGGCCCGGACTGTGGGGATGTTTGATGAAGGGACGGTGAGGGATTTCCTCGTGCCCGATGGGAGTGAGGATGTTGTCGGGCCCGGACTGTGGGGATGTTTGATGAAGGGACGGTGAGGGATTTCCTCGTGCCCGATGGGAGTGAGGAGGTTGTCGGAACCGGACTGTGGGGACGTTTGATGAAGGGACGGTGAGGGATTTCCTCGTGCCCGATGAGAGAGAGGAGGTTGTCGGGCCTGGACTGTGTGGATGTTTGATGAAGGGACGGTGAGGGATTTCCTCGTGCCCGATGGGAGTGAGGAGGTTGTCGGGCCCGGACTGTGTGGATGTTTGATGAAGGAACTGTGAGGGATTTCCTCGTGCCCGATGGGAGTGAGGAGGTTGTCGTGCCCGGACTGTGGGAATGTTTGATGAAGGGACGGTGAGGGATTTCCTGGTGCCCGATGGGAGTGAGGAGGTTGTCGGGCCCGGACTGTGTGGATGTTTGATGAAGGGACGGTGAGGGATTTCCTCGTGCCCGATGGGAGTGAGGAGGTTGTCGGGCCCGGACTGTGGGGATGTTTGATGAAGGGACGGTGAGGGATTTCCTCGTGCCCGATGGGAGTGAGGAGGTTGTCGGGCCCGGACTGTGGGGACGTTTGATGAAGGGACGGTGAGGGATTTCCTCGTGCCCGATGGGAGTGAGGAGGTTGTCGGGCCCAGATGGTGGGGATGTTTGATGAAGGGACGGTGAGGGATTTCCTCGTGCCTGAAGGGAGTGAGAAGGTTGTCGGGCCCGGACTGTGTGGATGTTTGATGAAGGGACGGTGAGGGATTTCCTCGTGCCCGATGGGAGTGAGGAGGTTGTCGGGCCCGGACTGTGGGGATGTTTGATGAAGGGACGGTGAGGGATTTCCTCGTGCCCGATGGGAGTGAGGAGGTTGTCGGGCCCGGACTGTGGGGATGTTTGATGAAGGGACGGTGAGGGATTTCCTCGTGCCCGATGGGAGTGAGGAGGTTGTCGGGCCCGGACTGTGGGGATGTTTGATGAAGGGACGGTGAGGGATTTCCTCGTGCCCGATGGGAGTGAGAAGGTTGTCTGACCCGGACTGTGGGGATGTTTGATGAAGGGACGGTGAGGGATTTCCTCGTGCCCGATGGGAGTGAGGAGGTTGTCGGGCCCGGACTGTGGGGATTTTTGATGAAGGGACGGTGAGGGATTTCCTGGTGCCCGATGGGAGTGAGGAGGTTGTCTGACCCGGACTGTGGGGACGTTTGATGAAGGGACGGTGAGGGATTTCCTGGTGCCCGATGGGAGTGAGGAGGTTGTCGGGCCCAGATGGTTGGGATGTTTGATGAAGGGACGGTGAGGGATTTCCTCGTGCCTGAAGGGAGTGAGAAGGTTGTCGGGCCCGGATTGTGTGGATGTTTGATGAAGGGACGGTGAGGGATTTCCTCGTGCCCGATGGGAGTGAGGAGGTTGTCGGGCCCGGACTGTGGGGATGTTTGATGAAGGGACGGTGAGGGATTTCCTCGTGCCCGATGGGAGTGAGGAGGTTGTCGGGCCCGGACTGTGGGGATGTTTGATGAAGGGACGGTGAGGGATTTCCTCGTGCCCGATGGGAGTGAGGAGGTTGTCGGGCCCGGACTGTGGGGATTTTTGATGAAGGGACGGTGAGGGATTTCCTGGTGCCCGATGGGAGTGAGGAGGTTGTCTGACCCGGACTGTGGGGACGTTTGATGAAGGGACGGTGAGGGATTTCCTGGTGCCCGATGGGAGTGAGGAGGTTGTCTGACCCAGACTGTGGGGACGTTTGATGAAGGGACGGTGAGGGATTTCCTCGTGCCCGATGGGAGTGAGGAGGTTGTCGGGCCCGGACTGTGGGGACGTTTGATGAAGGGACGGTGAGGGATTTCCTCATGCCCGATGGGAGTGAGGAGGTTGTCGGGCCCGGACTGTGGGGATGTTTGATGAAGGGACGGTGAGGGATTTCCTCGTGCCCGATGGGAGTGAGGAGGTTGTCGGGCCCGGACTGTGGGGATGGTTGATGAAGGGACGGTGAGGGATTTCCTCGTGCCCGATGAGAGAGAGGAGGTTGTCGGGCCTGGACTGTGTGGATGTTTGATGAAGGGACGGTGAGGGATTTCCTCGTGCCCGATGGGAGTGAGGAGGTTGTCGGGCCCGGACTGTGTGGATGTTTGATGAAGGAACTGTGAGGGATTTCCTCGTGCCCGATGGGAGTGAGGAGGTTGTCGTGCCCGGACTGTGGGAATGTTTGATGAAGGGACGGTGAGGGATTTCCTGGTGCCCGATGGGAGTGAGGAGGTTGTCGGGCCCGGACTGTGTGGATGTTTGATGAAGGGACGGTGAGGGATTTCCTCGTGCCCGATGGGAGTGAGGAGGTTGTCGGGCCCGGACTGTGGGGATGTTTGATGAAGGGACGGTGAGGGATTTCCTCGTGCCCGATGGGAGTGAGGAGGTTGTCGGGCCCGGACTGTGGGGACGTTTGATGAAGGGACGGTGAGGGATTTCCTCGTGCCCGATGGGAGTGAGGAGGTTGTCGGGCCCAGATGGTGGGGATGTTTGATGAAGGGACGGTGAGGGATTTCCTCGTGCCTGAAGGGAGTGAGAAGGTTGTCGGGCCCGGACTGTGTGGATGTTTGATGAAGGGACGGTGAGGGATTTCCTCGTGCCCGATGGGAGTGAGGAGGTTGTCGGGCCCGGACTGTGGGGATGTTTGATGAAGGGACGGTGAGGGATTTCCTCGTGCCCGATGGGAGTGAGGAGGTTGTCGGGCCCGGACTGTGGGGATGTTTGATGAAGGGACGGTGAGGGATTTCCTCGTGCCCGATGGGAGTGAGGAGGTTGTCGGGCCCGGACTGTGGGGATGTTTGATGAAGGGACGGTGAGGGATTTCCTCGTGCCCGATGGGAGTGAGAAGGTTGTCTGACCCGGACTGTGGGGATGTTTGATGAAGGGACGGTGAGGGATTTCCTCGTGCCCGATGGGAGTGAGGAGGTTGTCGGGCCCAGATGGTGGGGATGTTTGATGAAGGGACGGTGAGGGATTTCCTCGTGCCCGATGGGAGTGAGGAGGTTGTCGGGCCCGGACTGTGGGGATTTTTGATGAAGGGACGGTGAGGGATTTCCTGGTGCCCGATGGGAGTGAGGAGGTTGTCTGACCCGGACTGTGGGGACGTTTGATGAAGGGACGGTGAGGGATTTCCTGGTGCCCGATGGGAGTGAGGAGGTTGTCGGGCCCAGATGGTTGGGATGTTTGATGAAGGGACGGTGAGGGATTTCCTCGTGCCTGAAGGGAGTGAGAAGGTTGTCGGGCCCGGATTGTGTGGATGTTTGATGAAGGGACGGTGAGGGATTTCCTCGTGCCCGATGGGAGTGAGGAGGTTGTCGGGCCCGGACTGTGGGGATGTTTGATGAAGGGACGGTGAGGGATTTCCTCGTGCCCGATGGGAGTGAGGAGGTTGTCGGGCCCGGACTGTGGGGATGTTTGATGAAGGGACGGTGAGGGATTTCCTCGTGCCCGATGGGAGTGAGGAGGTTGTCGGGCCCGGACTGTGGGGATGTTTGATGAAGGGACGGTGAGGGATTTCCTCGTGCCCGATGGGAGTGAGAAGGTTGTCTGACCCGGACTGTGGGGATGTTTGATGAAGGGACGGTGAGGGATTTCCTCGTGCCCGATGGGAGTGAGGAGGTTGTCGGGCCCGGACTGTGGGGATTTTTGATGAAGGGACGGTGAGGGATTTCCTGGTGCCCGATGGGAGTGAGGAGGTTGTCTGACCCGGACTGTGGGGACGTTTGATGAAGGGACGGTGAGGGATTTCCTGGTGCCCGATGGGAGTGAGGAGGTTGTCTGACCCAGACTGTGGGGACGTTTGATGAAGGGACGGTGAGGGATTTCCTCGTGCCCGATGGGAGTGAGGAGGTTGTCGGGCCCGGACTGTGGGGACGTTTGATGAAGGGACGGTGAGGGATTTCCTCATGCCCGATGGGAGTGAGGAGGTTGTCGGGCCCGGACTGTGGGGATGTTTGATGAAGGGACGGTGAGGGATTTCCTCGTGCCCGATGGGAGTGAGAAGGTTGTCGGGCCCGGACTGTGGGGATGTTTGATGAAGGGACGGTGAGGGATTTCCTCGTGCCCGATGGGAGTGAAGAGGTTGTCGGGCCCGGACTGTGGGGACGTTTGATGAAGGGACGGTGAGGGATTTCCTCATGCCCGATGGGAGTGAGGAGGTTCTCGGGCCCGGACTGTGGGGACGTTTGATGAAGGGACGGTGAGGGATTTCCTCGTGCCCAATGGCAGTGAGGAGGTTGTCGGGCCCGGACTGTGGGGACGTTTAATGAAGGGACGGTGAGGGATTTCCTCGTGCCCGATGGGAGTGAGGAGGTTGTCGGGCCCGGACTGTGGGGATGTTTGATGAAGGGACGGTGAGGGATTTCCTCGTGCCCGATGGGAGTGAGGAGGTTGTCGGGCCCGGACTGTGGGGATGTTTGATGAAGGGACGGTGAGGGATTTCCTCGTGCCCTATGGGAGTGAGGAGGTTGTCGTGCCCGGACTGTGGGAATGTTTGATGAAGGGACGGTGTGGGATTTCCTCGTGCCCGATGGGAGTGAGGAGGTTGTCGGGCCCGGACTGTGGGGACGTTTGATGAAGGGACGGTGAGGGATTTCCTCATGCCCGATGGGAGTGAGGAGGTTGTCGTGCCCGGACTGTGGGGACGTTTGATGAAGGGACGGTGAGGGATTTCCTCGTGCCCGATGGGAGTGAGGAGGTTGTTGGGCCCGGACTGTGGGGACGTTTGATGAAGGGACGGTGAGGGATTTCCTCGTGCCCGATGGGAGTGAGGAGGTTGTCGGGCCCGGACTGTGGGGATGTTTGATGAAGGGACGGTGAGGGATTTCCTGGTGCCCGATGGGAGTGAGGAGGTTGTCGGGCCCGGACTGTGGGGATGTTTGATGAAGGGACGGTGAGGGATTTCCTGGTGCCCGATGGGAGTGAGGAGGTTGTCGGACCCGGACTGTGGGGACGTTTGATGAAGGGATGGGGAGGGATTTCCTCGTGCCCGATGGGAGTGAGAAGGTTGTCCGGCCCGGACTGTGTGGATGTTTGATGAAGGGACGGTGAGGGATTTCCTCGTGCCCGATGGGAGTGAGGAGGTTCTCGGGCCCGCACTGTGGGGATCTTTGATGAAGGGACGGTGAGGGATTTCCTCGTGCCCGATGGGAGTGAGGAGGTTGTCGGGCCCGGACTGTGGGGACTTTTGATGAAGGGACGGTGAGGGATTTCCTGGTGCCCGATGGGAGTGAGGAGGTTGTCGGGCCCGGACTGTGTGGATGTTTGATGAAGGGACGGTGAGGGATTTCCTGGTGCTCGATGGGAGTGAGGAGGTTGTCGGGCCCGGACTGTGTGGACGTTTGATGAAGGGACGGTGAGGGATTTCCTCGTGCCCGAAGGGAGTGAGAAGGTTGTCGGGCCCGGACTGTGTGGATGTTTGATGAAGGGACGGTGAGGGATTTCCTCGTGCCCGATGGGAGTGAGGAGGTTGTCGGGCCCGGACTGTGGGGATGTTTGATGAAGGGACGGTGAGGGATTTCCTCGTGCCTGATGGGAGTGAGGATGTTGTCGGGCCCGGACTGTGGGGATGTTTGATGAAGGGACGGTGAGGGATTTCCTCGTGCCTGATGGGAGTGAGGATGTTGTCGGGCCCGGACTGTGGGGATGTTTGATGAAGGGACGGTGAGGGATTTCCTCGTGCCCGATGAGAGAGAGAAGGTTGTCGGGCCTGGACTGTGTGGATGTTTGATGAAGGGACGGTGAGGGATTTCCTCGTGCCCGATGGGAGTGAGGAGGTTGTCGGGCCCGGACTGTGTGGATGTTTGATGAACGGACGGTGAGGGATTTCCTCGTGCCCGATGGGAGTGAGGAGGTTGTCGTGCCCGGATTGTGGGAATGTTTGATGAAGGGACGGTGAGGGATTTCCTGGTGCCCGATGGGAGTGAGGAGGTTGTCGGGCCCGGACTGTGGGGATGTTTGATGAAGGGACGGTGAGGGATTTCCTCGTGCCCGATGGGAGTGAGGAGGTTGTCGGGCCCAGATGGTGGGGATGTTTGATGAAGGGACGGTGAGGGATTTCCTTGTGCCCGAAGGGAGTGAGAAGGTTGTCGGGCCCGGACTGTGTGGATTTTTGATGAAGGGACGGTGAGGGATTTCCTCGTGCCCGATGGGAGTGAGGAGGTTGTCGGGCCCGGACTGTGTGGATGTTTGATGAAGGGACGGTGAGGGATTTCCTCGTGCCCGCTGGGAGAGAGAAGGTTGTCGGGCCCGGACTGTGTGGATGTTTGATGAAGGGACGGTGAGGGATTTCCTGGTGCCCGATGGGAGTGAGGAGGTTGTCGGGCCCGGACTGTGTGGATGTTTGATGAAGGGACGGTGAGGGATTTCCTCGTGTCCGATGGGAGTGAGGAGGTTGTCTGACCCGGACTGTGGGGATGTTTGATGAAGGGACGGTGAGGGATTTCCTCGTGCCCGATGGGAGTGAGGAGGTTGTCGGGCCCGGACTGTGGGGATTTTTGATGAAGGGACGGTGAGGGATTTCCTGGTGCCCGATGGGAGTGAGGAGGTTGTCTGACCCGGACTGTGGGGACGTTAGAGGAAGGGACGGTAAGGGATTTCCTGGTGCCCGATGGGAGTGAGGAGGTTGTCTGACCCGGACTGTGGGGACGTTTGATGAAGGGACGGTGAGGGATTTCCTCGTGCCCGATGGGAGTGAGGAGGTTGTTGGGCCCGGACTGTGGGGACGTTTGATGAAGGGACGGTGAGGGATTTCCTCATGCCCGATGGGAGTGAGGAGGTTGTCGGGCCCGGACTGTGGGGATGTTTGATGAAGGGACGGTGAGGGATTTCCTCGTGCCCGATGGGAGTGAGAAGGTTGTCGGGCCCGGACTGTGTGGATGTTTGATGAAGGGACGGTGAGGGATTTCCTCGTGCCCGATGGGAGTGAGGAGGTTGTCGGGCCCGGACTGTGGGGACGTTTGATGAAGGGACGGTGAGGGATTTCCTCATGCCCGATGGGAGTGAGGAGGTTGTCGGGCCCGGACTGTGGGGATATTTGATGAAGGGACGGTGAGGGATTTCCTGGTGCCCGATGGGAGTGAGGAGGTTGTCGGGCCCGCACTGTGGGGATGTTTGATGAAGGGACGGTGAGGGATTTCCTGGTGCCCGATGGGAGTGAGGAGGTTGTCGGTCCCGGACTTTGGGGACGTTTGATGAAGGGATGGGGAGGGATTTCCTCGTGCCCGAAGGGAGTGAGGAGTTTGTCGGGCCCGGACTGTGGGGATGTTTGATGAAGGGACGGTGAGGGATTTCCACGTGCCCGATGGGAGTGAGGAGGTTCTCGGGCCCGGACTGTGGGGACGTTTGATGAAGGGACGGTGAGGGATTTCCTCGTGCCCAATGGCAGTGAGGAGGTTGTCGGGCCCGGACTGTGGGGACGTTTAATGAAGGGACGGTGAGGGATTTCCTCGTGCCCGATGGGAGTGAGGAGGTTGTCGGGCCCGGACTGTGGGGATGTTTGATGAAGGGACGGTGAGGGATTTCCTCGTGCCCGATGGGAGTGAGGAGGTTGTCGGGCCCGGACTGTGGGGATGTTTGATGAAGGGACGGTGAGGGATTTCCTCGTGCCCTATGGGAGTGAGGAGGTTGTCGTGCCCGGACTGTGGGAATGTTTGATGAAGGGACGGTGTGGGATTTCCTCGTGCCCGATGGGAGTGAGGAGGTTGTCGGGCCCGGACTGTGGGGACGTTTGATGAAGGGACGGTGAGGGATTTCCTCATGCCCGATGGGAGTGAGGAGGTTGTCGTGCCCGGACTGTGGGGACGTTTGATGAAGGGACGGTGAGGGATTTCCTCGTGCCCGATGGGAGTGAGGAGGTTGTTGGGCCCGGACTGTGGGGACGTTTGATGAAGGGACGGTGAGGGATTTCCTCGTGCCCGATGGGAGTGAGGAGGTTGTCGGGCCCGGACTGTGGGGATGTTTGATGAAGGGACGGTGAGGGATTTCCTGGTGCCCGATGGGAGTGAGGAGGTTGTCGGGCCCGGACTGTGGGGATGTTTGATGAAGGGACGGTGAGGGATTTCCTGGTGCCCGATGGGAGTGAGGAGGTTGTCGGACCCGGACTGTGGGGACGTTTGATGAAGGGATGGGGAGGGATTTCCTCGTGCCCGATGGGAGTGAGAAGGTTGTCCGGCCCGGACTGTGTGGATGTTTGATGAAGGGACGGTGAGGGATTTCCTCGTGCCCGATGGGAGTGAGGAGGTTCTCGGGCCCGCACTGTGGGGATCTTTGATGAAGGGACGGTGAGGGATTTCCTCGTGCCCGATGGGAGTGAGGAGGTTGTCGGGCCCGGACTGTGGGGACTTTTGATGAAGGGACGGTGAGGGATTTCCTGGTGCCCGATGGGAGTGAGGAGGTTGTCGGGCCCGGACTGTGTGGATGTTTGATGAAGGGACGGTGAGGGATTTCCTGGTGCTCGATGGGAGTGAGGAGGTTGTCGGGCCCGGACTGTGTGGACGTTTGATGAAGGGACGGTGAGGGATTTCCTCGTGCCCGAAGGGAGTGAGAAGGTTGTCGGGCCCGGACTGTGTGGATGTTTGATGAAGGGACGGTGAGGGATTTCCTCGTGCCCGATGGGAGTGAGGAGGTTGTCGGGCCCGGACTGTGGGGATGTTTGATGAAGGGACAGTGAGGGATTTCCTCGTGCCTGATGGGAGTGAGGATGTTGTCGGGCCCGGACTGTGGGGATGTTTGATGAAGGGACGGTGAGGGATTTCCTCGTGCCTGATGGGAGTGAGGATGTTGTCGGGCCCGGACTGTGGGGATGTTTGATGAAGGGACGGTGAGGGATTTCCTCGTGCCCGATGAGAGAGAGAAGGTTGTCGGGCCTGGACTGTGTGGATGTTTGATGAAGGGACGGTGAGGGATTTCCTCGTGCCCGATGGGAGTGAGGAGGTTGTCGGGCCCGGACTGTGTGGATGTTTGATGAACGGACGGTGAGGGATTTCCTCGTGCCCGATGGGAGTGAGGAGGTTGTCGTGCCCGGATTGTGGGAATGTTTGATGAAGGGACGGTGAGGGATTTCCTGGTGCCCGATGGGAGTGAGGAGGTTGTCGGGCCCGGACTGTGGGGATGTTTGATGAAGGGACGGTGAGGGATTTCCTCGTGCCCGATGGGAGTGAGGAGGTTGTCGGGCCCAGATGGTGGGGATGTTTGATGAAGGGACGGTGAGGGATTTCCTTGTGCCCGAAGGGAGTGAGAAGGTTGTCGGGCCCGGACTGTGTGGATTTTTGATGAAGGGACGGTGAGGGATTTCCTCGTGCCCGATGGGAGTGAGGAGGTTGTCGGGCCCGGACTGTGTGGATGTTTGATGAAGGGACGGTGAGGGATTTCCTCGTGCCCGCTGGGAGAGAGAAGGTTGTCGGGCCCGGACTGTGTGGATGTTTGATGAAGGGACGGTGAGGGATTTCCTGGTGCCCGATGGGAGTGAGGAGGTTGTCGGGCCCGGACTGTGTGGATGTTTGATGAAGGGACGGTGAGGGATTTCCTCGTGTCCGATGGGAGTGAGGAGGTTGTCTGACCCGGACTGTGGGGATGTTTGATGAAGGGACGGTGAGGGATTTCCTCGTGCCCGATGGGAGTGAGGAGGTTGTCGGGCCCGGACTGTGGGGATTTTTGATGAAGGGACGGTGAGGGATTTCCTGGTGCCCGATGGGAGTGAGGAGGTTGTCTGACCCGGACTGTGGGGACGTTAGAGGAAGGGACGGTAAGGGATTTCCTGGTGCCCGATGGGAGTGAGGAGGTTGTCTGACCCGGACTGTGGGGACGTTTGATGAAGGGACGGTGAGGGATTTCCTCGTGCCCGATGGGAGTGAGGAGGTTGTTGGGCCCGGACTGTGGGGACGTTTGATGAAGGGACGGTGAGGGATTTCCTCATGCCCGATGGGAGTGAGGAGGTTGTCGGGCCCGGACTGTGGGGATGTTTGATGAAGGGACGGTGAGGGATTTCCTCGTGCCCGATGGGAGTGAGAAGGTTGTCGGGCCCGGACTGTGTGGATGTTTGATGAAGGGACGGTGAGGGATTTCCTCGTGCCCGATGGGAGTGAGGAGGTTGTCGGGCCCGGACTGTGGGGACGTTTGATGAAGGGACGGTGAGGGATTTCCTCATGCCCGATGGGAGTGAGGAGGTTGTCGGGCCCGGACTGTGGGGATATTTGATGAAGGGACGGTGAGGGATTTCCTGGTGCCCGATGGGAGTGAGGAGGTTGTCGGGCCCGCACTGTGGGGATGTTTGATGAAGGGACGGTGAGGGATTTCCTGGTGCCCGATGGGAGTGAGGAGGTTGTCGGTCCCGGACTTTGGGGACGTTTGATGAAGGGATGGGGAGGGATTTCCTCGTGCCCGAAGGGAGTGAGGAGTTTGTCGGGCCCGGACTGTGGGGATGTTTGATGAAGGGACGGTGAGGGATTTCCACGTGCCCGATGGGAGTGAGGAGGTTGTCGGACCGGGACTGTGGGGATGTTTGATGAAGGGACGGTGAGGGATTTCCTCGTGCCCGATGGGAGTGAGGATGTTGTCGGGCCCGGACTGTGGGGATGTTTGATGAAGGGACGGTGAGGGATTTCCTCGTGCCCGATGGGAGTGAGGAGGTTGTCGGGCCCGGACTGTGGGGACGTTTGATGAAGGGACGGTGAGGGATTTCCTCGTGTCCGATGGGAGTGAGGAGGTTGGCGGACCCGGACTGTGGGGACGTTTGATGAAGGGACGGTGAGGGATTTCCTGGTGCCCGATGGGAGTGAGGAGGTTGTCGGGCCCGGACGGTGGGGATGTTTGATGAAGGGACGGTGAGGGATTTCCTGGTGCCCGATGGGAGTGAGGAGGTTGTCGGGCCCGGACGGTGGGGATGTTTGATGAAGGGACGGTGAGGGATTTCCTGGTGCCCAATGGGAGTGAGGAGGTTGTCTGACCCGGACTGTGGGGATGTTTGATGAAGGGACGGTGAGGGATTTCCTCGTGCCCAATGGGAGTGAGAAGGTTGTCGGGCCTGGACTGTGGGGATGTTTGATGAAGGGACGGTGAGGGATTTCCTCGTGCCCGATGGGAGTGAGGAGGTTGTCGGGCCCGGACTGTGGGGATGTTTGATGGAGGGACGGTGAGGGATTTCCTGGTGCCCGATGGGAGTGAGGAGGTTGTCGGGCCCGGACTGTGGGGATGTTTGATGAAGGGACGGTGAGGGATTTCCTCGTGCCCGATGGGAGTGAGGAGGTTGTCGGGCCCAGATGGTGGGGATGTTTGATGAAGGGACGGTGAGGGATTTCCTTGTGCCCGAAGGGAGTGAGAAGGTTGTCGGGCCCGGACTGTGTGGATTTTTGATGAAGGGACGGTGAGGGATTTCCTCGTGCCCGATGGGAGTGAGGAGGTTGTCGGGCCCGGACTGTGTGGATGTTTGATGAAGGGACGGTGAGGGATTTCCTCGTGCCCGCTGGGAGAGAGAAGGTTGTCGGGCCCGGACTGTGTGGATGTTTGATGAAGGGACGGTGAGGGATTTCCTGGTGCCCGATGGGAGTGAGGAGGTTGTCGGGCCCGGACTGTGTGGATGTTTGATGAAGGGACGGTGAGGGATTTCCTCGTGCCCGATGGGAGTGAGGAGGTTGTCGGGCCCGGACTGTGGGGATTTTTGATGAAGGGACGGTGAGGGATTTCCTGGTGCCCGATGGGAGTGAGGAGGTTGTCTGACCCGGACTGTGGGGACGTTTGAGGAAGGGACGGTAAGGGATTTCCTGGTGCCCGATGGGAGTGAGGAGGTTGTCTGACCCGGACTGTGGGGACGTTTGATGAAGGGACGGTGAGGGATTTCCTCGTGCCCGATGGGAGTGAGGAGGTTGTTGGGCCCGGACTGTGGGGACGTTTGATGAAGGGACGGTGAGGGATTTCCTCATGCCCGATGGGAGTGAGGAGGTTGTCGGGCCCGGACTGTGGGGATGTTTGATGAAGGGACGGTGAGGGATTTCCTCGTGCCCGATGGGAGTGAGAAGGTTGTCGGGCCCGGACTGTGTGGATGTTTGATGAAGGGACGGTGAGGGATTTCCTCGTGCCCGATGGGAGTGAGGAGGTTGTCGGGCCCGGACTGTGGGGACGTTTGATGAAGGGACGGTGAGGGATTTCCTCATGCCCGATGGGAGTGAGGAGGTTGTCGGGCCCGGACTGTGGGGATGTTTGATGAAGGGACGGTGAGGGATTTCCTGGTGCCCGATGGGAGTGAGGAGGTTGTCGGTCCCGGACTTTGGGGACGTTTGATGAAGGGATGGGGAGGGATTTCCTCGTGCCCGAAGGGAGTGAGGAGTTTGTCGGGCCCGGACTGTGGGGATGTTTGATGAAGGGACGGTGAGGGATTTCCTCGTGCCCGATGGGAGTGAGGAGGTTGTCGGACCGGGACTGTGGGGATGTTTGATGAAGGGACGGTGAGGGATTTCCTCGTGCCCGATGGGAGTGAGGATGTTGTCGGGCCCGGACTGTGGGGATGTTTGATGAAGGGACGGTGAGGGATTTCCTCGTGCCCGATGGGAGTGAGGAGGTTGTCGGGCCCGGACTGTGGGGACGTTTGATGAAGGGACGGTGAGGGATTTCCTCGTGTACGATGGGAGTGAGGAGGTTGGCGGACCCGGACTGTGGGGACGTTTGATGAAGGGACGGTGAGGGATTTCCTGGTGCCCGATGGGAGTGAGGAGGTTGTCGGGCCCGGACGGTGGGGATGTTTGATGAAGGGACGGTGAGGGATTTCCTGGTGCCCGATGGGAGTGAGGAGGTTGTCGGGCCCGGACGGTGGGGATGTTTGATGAAGGGACGGTGAGGGATTTCCTGGTGCCCAATGGGAGTGAGGAGGTTGTCTGACCCGGACTGTGGGGATGTTTGATGAAGGGACGGTGAGGGATTTCCTCGTGCCCAATGGGAGTGAGAAGGTTGTCGGGCCTGGACTGTGGGGATGTTTGATGAAGGGACGGTGAGGGATTTCCTCGTGCCCGATGGGAGTGAGGAGGTTGTCGGGCCCGGACTGTGGGGATGTTTGATGGAGGGACGGTGAGGGATTTCCTGGTGCCCGATGGGAGTGAGGAGGTTGTCGGACCCGGACTGTGGGGACGTTTGATGAAGGGATGGGGAGGGATTTCCTCGTGCCCGAAGGGAGTGAGGAGGTTGTCGGGCCCGGACTGTGGGGATGTTTGATGAAGGGACGGTGAGGGATTTCCTCGTGCCCGATGGGAGTGAGAAGGTTGTCGGGCCCGGACTGTGGGGATGTTTGATGAAGGGACGGTGAGGGATTTCCTCGTGCCCGATGGGAGTGAGGAGGTTGTCGGGCCCAGACTGTGGGGATGTTTGATGAAGGGACGGTGAGGGATTTCCTCGTGCCCGATGGGAGTGAGGATGTTGTCGGGCCCGGACTGTGGGGATGTTTGATGAAGGGACGGTGAGGGATTTCCTCGTGCCCGATGGGAGTGAGGAGGTTGTCGGGCCCGGACTGTGGGGACGTTTGATGAAGGGACGGTGAGGGATTTCCTCGTGTCCGATGGGAGTGAGGAGGTTGTCGGACCCGGACTGTGGGGACGTTTGATGAAGAGACGGTGAGGGATTTCCTGGTGCCCAATGGGAGTGAGGAGGTTGTCGGGCCCGGACTGTGGGGATGTTTGATGAAGGGACGGTGAGGGATTTCCTCGTGTCCGATGGGAGTGAGGAGGTTGTCGGACCGGGACTGTGGGGACGTTTGATGAAGGGACGGTGAGGGATTTCCTCGTGTCCGATGGGAGTGAGGAGGTTCTCGGGCCCGGACTGTGGGGACGTTTGATGAAGGGACGGTGAGGGATTTCCTCGTGTCCGATGGGAGTGAGGAGGTTGTCGGGCCCGGACTGTGGGGACGTTTGATGAAGGGATGGTGAGGGATTTCCTGTTGCCCGATGGGAGTGAGGAGGTTGTCGGGCCCGGACTGTGTGGATGTTTGATGAAGGGACGGTGAGGGATTTCCTCGTGCCCGATGGGAGTGAGGAGGTTGTCGGGCCCGGACTGTGGGGATGTTTGATGAAGGGACGGTGAGGGATTTCCTCGTGCCCGATGGGAGTGAGGAGGTTGTCGGGCCCGGACTGTGGAGATGTTTGATGAAGGGACGGTGAGGGATTTCCTCGTGCCCGATGGGAGTGAGGAGGTTGTCGGGCCCGGACTGTGGGGACGTTTGATGAAGGGACGGTGAGGGATTTCCTCGTGTCCGATGGGTGTGAGGAGGTTGTCGGACCCGGACTGTGGGGACGTTTGATGAAGAGACGGTGAGGGATTTCCTGGTGCTCGATGGGAGTGAGGAGGTTGTCGGGCCCGGACTGTGGGGATGTTTGATGAAGGGACGGTGAGGGATTTCCTCGTGTCCGATGGGAGTGAGGAGGTTGTCGGGCCCGGACTGTGGGGACGTTTGATGAAGGGACGGTGAGGGATTTCCTCGTGTTCGATGGGAGTGAGGAGGTTGTCTGGCCCGGACTGTGGGGACGTTTGATGAAGGGACGGTGAGGGATTTCCTGGTGCTCGATGGGAGTGAGGAGGTTGTTGGGCCCGGACTGTGTGGATGTTTGATGAAGGGACGGTGAGGGATTTCCTCGTGCCCGATGAGAGTGAGGAGGTTGTCGGGCCCGGACTGTGGGGATGTTTGATGAAAGGACGTTGAGGGATTTCCTCCTGCCCGATGGGAGTGAGGAGGTTGTCGTGCCCGGACTGTGGGGATGTTTGATGAAGGGACGGTGAGGGATTTCCTCGTGCCCGATGGGAGTGAGGAGGTTGTCGGGCCCGGACTCTGGGGACGTTTGATGAAGGGACGGTGAGGGATTTCCTCGTGCCCGATGGGAGTGAGGAGGTTGTCGGGCCCGGACTGTGGGGATGTTTGATGAAGGGACGGTGAGGGATTTCCTCGTGCCCGATGGGAGTGAGGAGGTTGTCGGGCCCGGACTGTGGGGATGTTTGATGAAGGGACGGTGAGGGATTTCCTGGTGCCCGATGGGAGTGAGGAGGTTGTCGGGCCCGGACTGTGGGGATGTTGGATGAAGGGACGGTGAGGGATTTCCTCGTGTCCGATGGGAGTGAGGAGGTTGTCGGGCCCGGACTGTGGGGATGTTTGATGAAGGGACGGTGAGGGATTTCCTCGTGCCCGATGGGAGTGAGGAGGTTGTCGGGCCCGGACTGTGGGGATGTTCGATGAAGGGACGGTGAGGGATTTCCTGGTGCCCGATGGGAGTGAGGAGGTTGTCGGACCCGGACTGTGGGGACTTTTGATGAAGGGATGGGGAGGGATTTCCTCGTGCCCGAAGGGAGTGAGGAGGTTGTCGGGCCCGGACTGTGGGGATGTTTGATGAAGAGACGGTGAGGGATTTCCTCGTGCCCGATGGGAGTGAGGAGGTTGTCGGACCCGGACTGTGGGGATGTTTGATGAAGGGACGGTGAGGGATTTCCTCGTGCCCGATGGGAGTGAGAAGGTTGTCCGGCCCGGACTGTGTGGATGTTTGATGAAGGGACGGTGAGGGATTTCCTCGTGCCCGATGGGAGTGAGGAGGTTGTCGGGCCAGGACTGTGGGGATGTTTGATGAAGGGACGGTGAGGGATTTCCTCGTGCCCGATGGGAGTGAGGAGGTTGTCGGGCCCGGACTGTGGGGATGTTTGATGAAGGGACGGTGAGGGATTTCCTCATGCCCGATGGGAGTGAGGAGGTTGTCGGGCCCGGACTGTGGGGACGTTTGATGAAGGGACGGTGAGGGATTTCCTCGTGCCCGATGGGAGTGAGGATGCTGTCGGGCCCGGACTGTGGGGACGTTTGATGAAGGGACCGTGAGGGATTTCCTCGTGCCCGATGGGAGTGAGGAGGTTGTCGGGCCCGGACTGTGCGGACGTTTGATGAAGGGACGGTGAGGGATTTCCTCGTGTCCGATGGGAGTGAGGAGGTTGTCGGACCCGGACTGTGGGGACGTTTGATGAAGGGACGGTGAGGGATTTCCTGGTGCCCGATGGGAGTGAGGAGGTTGTCGGGCCAGGACTGTTGGGATGTTTGATGAAGGGACGGTGAGGGATTTCCTCGTGTCCGATGGGAGTGAGGAGGTTGTCGGACCGGGACTGTGGGGACGTTTGATGAAGGGACGGTGAGGGATTTCCTCGTGTCCGATGGGAGTGAGGAGGTTGTCGGGCCCGGACTGTGGGGACGTTTGATGAAGGGACGGTGAGGGATTTCCTCGTGCCCGATGGGAGTGAGGAGGTTGTCGGGCCCGGACTGTGGGGACGTTTGATGAAGGGACGGTGAGGGATTTCCTCATGCCCGATGGGAGTGAGGAGGTTGTCGGGCCCGGACTGTGGGGATGTTTGATGAAGGGACGGTGAGGGATTTCCTCGTGCCCGATGGGAGTGAGAAGGTTGTCGGGCCCGGACTGTGTGGATGTTTGATGAAGGGACGGTGAGGGATTTCCTGGTGCCCGATGGGAGTGAGGAGGTTGTCGGGCCCGCACTGTGGGGATGTTTGATGAAGGGACGGTGAGGGATTTCCTGGTGCCCGATGGGAGTGAGGAGGTTGTCGGTCCCGGACTTTGGGGACGTTTGATGAAGGGATGGGGAGGGATTTCCTCGTGCCCGAAGGGAGTGAGGAGTTTGTCGGGCCCGGACTGTGGGGATGTTTGATGAAGGGACGGTGAGGGATTTCCTCGTGCCCGATGGGAGTGAGGAGGTTGTCGGACCGGGACTGTGGGGATGTTTGATGAAGGGACGGTGAGGGATTTCCTCGTGCCCGATGGGAGTGAGGATGTTGTCGGGCCCGGACTGTGGGGATGTTTGATGAAGGGACGGTGAGGGATTTCCTCGTGCCCGATGGGAGTGAGGAGGTTGTCGGGCCCGGACTGTGGGGACGTTTGATGAAGGGACGGTGAGGGATTTCCTCGTGTCCGATGGGAGTGAGGAGGTTGGCGGACCCGGACTGTGGGGACGTTTGATGAAGGGACGGTGAGGGATTTCCTGGTGCCCGATGGGAGTGAGGAGGTTGTCGGGCCCGGACGGTGGGGATGTTTGATGAAGGGACGGTGAGGGATTTCCTGGTGCCCGATGGGAGTGAGGAGGTTGTCGGGCCCGGACGGTGGGGATGTTTGATGAAGGGACGGTGAGGGAGTTCCTGGTGCCCAATGGGAGTGAGGAGGTTGTCTGACCCGGACTGTGGGGATGTTTGATGAAGGGACGGTGAGGGATTTCCTCGTGCCCAATGGGAGTGAGAAGGTTGTCGGGCCTGGACTGTGGGGATGTTTGATGAAGGGACGGTGAGGGATTTCCTCGTGCCCGATGGGAGTGAGGAGGTTGTCGGGCCCGGACTGTGGGGATGTTTGATGGAGGGACGGTGAGGGATTTCCTGGTGCCCGATGGGAGTGAGGAGGTTGTCGGACCCGGACTGTGGGGACGTTTGATGAAGGGATGGGGAGGGATTTCCTCGTGCCCGAAGGGAGTGAGGAGGTTGTCGGGCCCGGACTGTGGGGATGTTTGATGAAGGGACGGTGAGGGATTTCCTCGTGCCCGATGGGAGTGAGAAGGTTGTCGGGCCCGGACTGTGGGGATGTTTGATGAAGGGACGGTGAGGGATTTCCTCGTGCCCGATGGGAGTGAGGAGGTTGTCGGGCCCAGACTGTGGGGATGTTTGATGAAGGGACGGTGAGGGATTTCCTCGTGCCCGATGGGAGTGAGGATGTTGTCGGGCCCGGACTGTGGGGATGTTTGATGAAGGGACGGTGAGGGATTTCCTCGTGCCCGATGGGAGTGAGGAGGTTGTCGGGCCCGGACTGTGGGGACGTTTGATGAAGGGACGGTGAGGGATTTCCTCGTGTCCGATGGGAGTGAGGAGGTTGTCGGACCCGGACTGTGGGGACGTTTGATGAAGAGACGGTGAGGGATTTCCTGGTGCCCAATGGGAGTGAGGAGGTTGTCGGGCCCGGACTGTGGGGATGTTTGATGAAGGGACGGTGAGGGATTTCCTCGTGTCCGATGGGAGTGAGGAGGTTGTCGGACCGGGACTGTGGGGACGTTTGATGAAGGGACGGTGAGGGATTTCCTCGTGTCCGATGGGAGTGAGGAGGTTCTCGGGCCCGGACTGTGGGGACGTTTGATGAAGGGACGGTGAGGGATTTCCTCGTGTCCGATGGGAGTGAGGAGGTTGTCGGGCCCGGACTGTGGGGACGTTTGATGAAGGGATGGTGAGGGATTTCCTGTTGCCCGATGGGAGTGAGGAGGTTGTCGGGCCCGGACTGTGTGGATGTTTGATGAAGGGACGGTGAGGGATTTCCTCGTGCCCGATGGGAGTGAGGAGGTTGTCGGGCCCGGACTGTGGGGATGTTTGATGAAGGGACGGTGAGGGATTTCCTCGTGCCCGATGGGAGTGAGGAGGTTGTCGGGCCCGGACTGTGGAGATGTTTGATGAAGGGACGGTGAGGGATTTCCTCGTGCCCGATGGGAGTGAGGAGGTTGTCGGGCCCGGACTGTGGGGACGTTTGATGAAGGGACGGTGAGGGATTTCCTCGTGTCCGATGGGTGTGAGGAGGTTGTCGGACCCGGACTGTGGGGACGTTTGATGAAGAGACGGTGAGGGATTTCCTGGTGCTCGATGGGAGTGAGGAGGTTGTCGGGCCCGGACTGTGGGGATGTTTGATGAAGGGACGGTGAGGGATTTCCTCGTGTCCGATGGGAGTGAGGAGGTTGTCGGGCCCGGACTGTGGGGACGTTTGATGAAGGGACGGTGAGGGATTTCCTCGTGTTCGATGGGAGTGAGGAGGTTGTCTGGCCCGGACTGTGGGGACGTTTGATGAAGGGACGGTGAGGGATTTCCTGGTGCTCGATGGGAGTGAGGAGGTTGTTGGGCCCGGACTGTGTGGATGTTTGATGAAGGGACGGTGAGGGATTTCCTCGTGCCCGATGAGAGTGAGGAGGTTGTCGGGCCCGGACTGTGGGGATGTTTGATGAAAGGACGTTGAGGGATTTCCTCCTGCCCGATGGGAGTGAGGAGGTTGTCGGGCCCGGACTGTGGGGATGTTTGATGAAGGGACGGTGAGGGATTTCCTCGTGCCCGATGGGAGTGAGGATGCTGTCGGGCCCGGACTGTGGGGACGTTTGATGAAGGGACCGTGAGGGATTTCCTCGTGCCCGATGGGAGTGAGGAGGTTGTCGGGCCCGGACTGTGCGGACGTTTGATGAAGGGACGGTGAGGGATTTCCTCGTGTCCGATGGGAGTGAGGAGGTTGTCGGACCCGGACTGTGGGGACGTTTGATGAAGGGACGGTGAGGGATTTCCTGGTGCCCGATGGGAGTGAGGAGGTTGTCGGGCCAGGACTGTTGGGATGTTTGATGAAGGGACGGTGAGGGATTTCCTCGTGTCCGATGGGAGTGAGGAGGTTGTCGGACCGGGACTGTGGGGACGTTTGATGAAGGGACGGTGAGGGATTTCCTCGTGTCCGATGGGAGTGAGGAGGTTGTCGGGCCCGGACTGTGGGGACGTTTGATGAAGGGACGGTGAGGGATTTCCTCGTGCCCGATGGGAGTGAGGAGGTTGTCGGGCCCGGACTGTGGGGACGTTTGATGAAGGGACGGTGAGGGATTTCCTCATGCCCGATGGGAGTGAGGAGGTTGTCGGGCCCGGACTGTGGGGATGTTTGATGAAGGGACGGTGAGGGATTTCCTCGTGCCCGATGGGAGTGAGAAGGTTGTCGGGCCCGGACTGTGTGGATGTTTGATGAAGGGACGGTGAGGGATTTCCTCGTGCCCGATGGGAGTGAGGAGGTTGTCGGGCCCGGACTGTGGGGACGTTTGATGAAGGGACGGTGAGGGATTTCCTCATGCCCGATGGGAGTGTGGAGGTTGTCGGGCCCGGACTGTGGGGATGTTTGATGAAGGGACGGTGAGGGATTTCCTGGTGCCCGATGGGAGTGAGGAGGTTGTCGGGCCCGCACTGTGGGGATGTTTGATGAAGGGACGGTGAGGGATTTCCTGGTGCCCGATGGGAGTGAGGAGGTTGTCGGTCCCGGACTGTGGGGACGTTTGATGAAGGGATGGGGAGGGATTTCCTCGTGCCCGAAGGGAGTGAGGAGTTTGTCGGGCCCGGACTGTGGGGATGTTTGATGAAGGGACGGTGAGGGATTTCCTCGTGCCCGATGGGAGTGAGGAGGTTGTCGGACCGGGACTGTGGGGATGTTTGATGAAGGGACGGTGAGGGATTTCCTCGTGCCCGATGGGAGTGAGGATGTTGTCAGGCCCGGTCTGTGGGGACGTTTGATGAAGGGACGGTGAGGGATTTCCTCGTGCCCGATGGGAGTGAGGAGGTTGTCGGGCCCGGACTGTGGGGACGTTTGATGAAGGGACGGTGAGGGATTTCCTCGTGTCCGATGGGAGTGAGGAGGTTGTCGGACCCGGACTGTGGGGACGTTTGATGAAGGGACGGTGAGGGATTTCCTGGTGCCCGATGGGAGTGAGGAGGTTGTCGGGCCCGGACGGTGGGGATGTTTGATGAAGGGACGGTGAGGGATTTCCTGGTGCCCGATGGGAGTGAGGAGGTTGTCGGGCCCGGACTGTGGGGATGTTTGATGGAGGGACGGTGAGGGATTTCCTGGTGCCCGATGGGAGTGAGGAGGTTGTCGGACCCGGACTGTGGGGACGTTTGATGAAGGGATGGGGAGGGATTTCCTCGTGCCCGAAGGGAGTGAGGAGGTTGTCGGGCCCGGACTGTGGGGATGTTTGATGAAGGGACG
Source organism: Hypanus sabinus (assembly GCF_030144855.1). NCBI lineage: Eukaryota > Metazoa > Chordata > Chondrichthyes > Myliobatiformes > Dasyatidae > Hypanus > Hypanus sabinus. Next base: position 158,718 of record NW_026778954.1, read on the forward strand.
GTGAGGGATTTCCTCGTGCCCGATGGGAGTGAGAAGGTTGTCGGGCCCGGACTGTGGGGATGTTTGATGAAGGGACGGTGAGGGATTTCCTCGTGCCCGATGGGAGTGAGGAGGTTGTCGGGCCCAGACTGTGGGGATGTTTGATGAAGGGACGGTGAGGGATTTCCTCGTGCCCGATGGGAGTGAGGATGTTGTCGGGCCCGGACTGTGGGGATGTTTGATGAAGGGACGGTGAGGGATTTCCTCGTGCCCGATGGGAGTGAGGAGGTTGTCGGACCGGGACTGTGGGGACGTTTGATGAAGGGACGGTGAGGGATTTCCTCGTGTCCGATGGGAGTGAGGAGGTTCTCGGGCCCGGACTGTGGGGACGTTTGATGAAGGGACGGTGAGGGATTTCCTCGTGTCCGATGGGAGTGAGGAGGTTGTCGGGCCCGGACTGTGGGGACGTTTGATGAAGGGATGGTGAGGGATTTCCTGTTGCCCGATGGGAGTGAGGAGGTTGTCGGGCCCGGACTGTGTGGATGTTTGATGAAGGGACGGTGAGGGATTTCCTCGTGCCCGATGGGAGTGAGGAGGTTGTCGGGCCCGGACTGTGGGGATGTTTGATGAAGGGACGGTGAGGGATTTCCTCGTGCCCGATGGGAGTGAGGAGGTTGTCGGGCCCGGACTGTGGAGACGTTTGATGAAGGGACGGTGAGGGATTTCCTCGTGCCCGATGGGAGTGAGGAGGTTGTCGGGCCCGGACTGTGGGGACGTTTGATGAAGGGACGGTGAGGGATTTCCTCGTGTCCGATGGGAGTGAGGAGGTTGTCGGACCCGGACTGTGGGGACGTTTGATGAAGAGACGGTGAGGGATTTCCTGGTGCTCGATGGGAGTGAGGAGGTTGTCGGGCCCGGACTGTGGGGATGTTTGATGAAGGGACGGTGAGGGATTTCCTCGTGTCCGATGGGAGTGAGGAGGTTGTCGGGCCCGGACTGTGGGGACGTTTGATGAAGGGACGGTGAGGGATTTCCTCGTGTTCGATGGGAGTGAGGAGGTTGTCTGGCCCGGACTGTGGGGACGTTTGATGAAGGGACGGTGAGGGATTTCCTGGTGCTCGATGGGAGTGAGGAGGTTGTTGGGCCCGGACTGTGTGGATGTTTGATGAAGGGACGGTGAGGGATTTCCTCGTGCCCGATGAGAGTGAGGAGGTTGTCGGGCCCGGACTGTGGGGATGTTTGATGAAAGGACGTTGAGGGATTTCCTCGTGCCCGATGGGAGTGAGGAGGTTGTCGTGCCCGGACTGTGGGGATGTTTGATGAAGGGACGGTGAGGGATTTCCTCGTGCCCGATGGGAGTGAGGAGGTTGTCGGGCCCGGACTCTGGGGACGTTTGATGAAGAGACGGTGAGGGATTTCCTCGTGCCCGATGGGAGTGAGGAGGTTGTCGGGCCCGGACTGTGGGGATGTTTGATGAAGGGACGGTGAGGGATTTCCTCGTGCCCGATGGGAGTGAGGAGGTTGTCGGGCCCGGACTGTGGGGATGTTTGATGAAGGGACGGTGAGGGATTTCCTGGTGCCCGATGGGAGTGAGGAGGTTGTCGGGCCCGGACTGTGGGGATGTTGGATGAAGGGACGGTGAGGGATTTCCTCGTGTCCGATGGGAGTGAGGAGGTTGTCGGGCCCGGACTGTGGGGATGTTTGATGAAGGGACGGTGAGGGATTTCCTCGTGCCCGATGGGAGTGAGGAGGTTGTCGGGCCCGGACTGTGGGGATGTTCGATGAAGGGACGGTGAGGGATTTCCTGGTGCCCGATGGGAGTGAGGAGGTTGTCGGACCCGGACTGTGGGGACGTTTGATGAAGGGATGGGGAGGGATTTCCTCGTGCCCGAAGGGAGTGAGGAGGTTGTCGGGCCCGGACTGTGGGGATGTTTGATGAAGGGACGGTGAGGGATTTCCTCGTGCCCGATGGGAGTGAGGAGGTTGTCAGGCCCGGACTGTGGGGATGTTTGATGAAGGGACGGTGAGGGATTTCCTCGTGCCCGATGGGAGTGAGGAGGTTGTCGGACCCGGACTGTGGGGATGTTTGATGAAGGGACGGTGAGGGATTTCCTCGTGCCCGATGGGAGTGAGAAGGTTGTCCGGCCCGGACTGTGTGGTTGTTTGATGAAGGGACGGTGAGGGATTTCCTCGTGCCCGATGGGAGTGAGGAGGTTGTCGGGCCAGGACTGTGGGGATGTTTGATGAAGGGACGGTGAGGGATTTCCTCGTGCCCGATGGGAGTGAGGAGGTTGTCGGGCCCGGACTGTGGGGATGTTTGATGAAGGGACGGTGAGGGATTTCCTCATGCCCGATGGGAGTGAGGAGGTTGTCGGGCCCGGAATGTGGGGATGTTTGATGAAGGGACGGTGAGGGATTTCCTCGTGCCCGATGGGAGTGAGGATGTTGTCGGGCCCGGACTGTGGGGACGTTTGATGAAGGGACCGTGAGGGATTTCCTCGTGCCCGATGGGAGTGAGGAGGTTGTCGGGCCCGGACTGTGCGGACGTTTGATGAAGGGACGGTGAGGGATTTCCTCGTGTCCGATGGGAGTGAGGAGGTTGTCGGACCCGGACTGTGGGGACGTTTGATGAAGGGACGGTGAGGGATTTCCTGGTGCCCGATGGGAGTGAGGACGTTGTCGGGCCCGGACTGTGGGGATGTTTGATGAAGGGACGGTGAGGGATTTCCTCGTGTCCGATGGGAGTGAGGAGGTTGTCGGACCGGGACTGTGGGGACGTTTGATGAAGGGACGGTGAGGGATTTCCTCGTGTCCGATGGGAGTGAGGAGGTTGACGGGCCCGGACTGTGGGGACGTTTGATGAAGGGATGGTGCGGGATTTCCTGGTGCCCGATGGGAGTGAGGAGGTTGTCGGGCCCGGACTGTGTGGATGTTTGATGAAGGGACGGTGAGGGAATTCCTCGTGCCCGATGGGAGTGAGGAGGTTGTCGGGCCCGGACTGTGGGGATGTTTGATGAAGGGACGGTGAGGGATTTCCTCGTGCCCGATGGGAGTGAGGAGGTTGTCGGGCCCGGACTGTGGGGATCTTTGATGAAGGGACGGTGAGGGATTTCCTCGTGCCCGATGGGAGTGAGGAGGTTGTCGGGCCCGGACTGTGGGGATGTTTGATGAAGGGACGGTGAGGGATTTCCTCGTGTCCGATGGGAGTGAGGAGGTTGTCGGACCGGGACTGTGTGGACGTTTGATGAAGAGACGGTGAGGGATTTCCTGGTGCTCGATGGGAGTGAGGAGGTTGTCTGACCCGGACTGTGGGGATGTTTGATGAAGGGACGGTGAGGGATTTCCTCGTGTCCGATGGGAGTGAGGAGGTTGTCGGGCCCGGACTGTGGGGACGTTTGATGAAGGGACGGTGAGGGATTTCCTCGTGTTCGATGGGAGTGAGGAGGTTGTCGGGCCGGGACTGTGGGGACGTTTGATGAAGGGACGGTGAGGGATTTCCTGGTGCTCGATGGGAGTGAGGAGGTTGTTGGGCCCGGACTGTGTGAATGTTTGATGAAGGGACGGTGAGGGATTTCCTCGTGCCCGATGAGAGTGAGGAGGTTGTCGGGCCCGGACTGTGGGGATGTTTGATGAAGGGACGGTGAGGGATTTCCTCGTGCCCGATGGGAGTGAGGAGGTTGTCGGGCCCGGACTGTGGGGATGTTTGATGAAGGGACGGTGAGGGATTTCCTCGTACCCGATGGGAGTGAGGAGGTTGTCGGGCCCGGACTCTGGGGACGTTTGATGAAGGGACGGTGAGGGATTTCCTCGTGCCCGATGGGAGTGAGGAGGTTGTCGGGCCCGGACTGTGGGGATGTTTGATGAAGGGACGGTGAGGGATTTCCTCGTGCCCGATGGGAGTGAGGAGGTTGTCGGGCCCGGACTGTGGGGATGTTTGATGAAGGGACGGTGAGGGATTTCCTGGTGCCCGATGGGAGTGAGGAGGTTGTCGGGCCCGGACTGTGGGGATGTTTGATGAAGGGACGGTGAGGGATTTCCTCGTGCCCGATGGGAGTGAGGAGGTTGTCGGGCCCGGACTGTGGGGATGTTTGATGAAGGGACGGTGAGGGATTTCCTCGTGCCCGATGGGAGTGAGGAGGTTGTCGGGCCTGGACTGTGGGGACGTTTGATGAAGGGATGGTGAGGGATTTCCTCGTGCCCGATGGGAGTGAGGAGGTTGTCGGGCCCGGACTGTGGGGATGTTTGATGAAGGGACGGTGAGGGATTTCCTCGTGCCCGATTGGAGTGAGGAGGTTGTCGGGCCCGGACTGTGGGGATGTTTGATGAAGGGACGGTGAGGGATTTCCTCGTGCCCGATGGGAGTGAGGAGGTTGTCGGACCCGGACTGTGGGGACGTTTGATGAAGGGACGGTGAGGGATTTCCTCGTTTCCGATGGGAGTGAGGAGGTTGTCGGGCCCGGACTGTGGGGACGTTTGATGAAGGGATGGTGAGGGATTTCCTCGTGTCCGATGGGAGTGAGGAGGTTGTCGGGCCCGGACTGTGGGGACGTTTGATGAAGGGACGGTGAGGGATTTCCTGGTGCCCGATGGGAGTGAGGAGGTTGTCGGGCCCGGACTGTGTGGATGTTTGATGAAGGACGGTGAGGGATTTCCTCGTGCCCGATGGGAGTGAGGAGGTTGTCGGGCCCGGACTGTGGGGACGTTTGATGAAGGGACGGTGAGGGATTTCCTGGTGCCCAATGGGAGTGAGGAGGTTGTCGGGCCCGGACTGTGTGGATGTTTGATGAAGGACGGTGAGGGATTTCCTCGTGCCCGATGGGAGTGAGGAGGTTGTCGGGCCCGGACTGTGGGGATGTTTGATGTAGGGACGGTGAGGGATTTCCTCGTGCCCGATGGGAGTGAGGAGGTTGTCGGGCCCGGACTGTGGGGACGTTTGATGAAGGGACGGTGAGGGATTTCCTCGTGCCCGATGGGTGTGAGGAGGTTGTCGGGCCCGGACTGTGGGGATCTTTGATGAAGGGACGGTGAGGGATTTCCTCGTGCCCGATGGGAGTGAGGAGGTTGTCGGGCCCGGACTGTGGGGATGCTTGATGAAGGGACGGTGAGGGATTTCCTCGTGCCCGATGGGAGTGAGGAGGTTGTCGGGCCCGGACTGTGGGGACGTTTGATGTAGGGACGGTGAGGGATTTCCTCGTGCCCGATGGGAGTGAGGAGGTAGTCGGGCCCGGACTGTGGGGATGTTTGATGAAGGGACGGTGAGGGATTTCCTCGTGCCCGATGGGAGTGAGGAGGTTGTCGGGCCCGGACTGTGGGGATGTTTGATGAAGGGACGGTGAGGGATTTCCTCGTGCCCGATTGGAGTGAGGAGGTTGTCGGGCCCGGACTGTGGGGATGTTTGATGAAGGGACGGTGAGGGATTTCCTCGTGTCCGATGGGAGTGAGGAGGTTGTCGGACCCGGACTGTGGGGATGTTTGATGAAGGGACGGTGAGGGATTTCCTGGTGCCCGATGGGAGTGAGGAGGTTGTCGGGCCCGGACTGTGGGGATGTTTGATGAAGGGACGGTGAGGGATTTCCTCGTGTCCGATGGGAGTGAGGAGGTGGTCGGACTGGGACTGTGGGGACGTTTGATGAAGGGACGGTGAGGGATTTCCTCGTGTCCGATGGGAGTGAGGAGGTTGTCGGGCCCGGACTGTGGGGACGTTTGATGAAGGGACGGTGAGGGATTTCCTGGTGCCCGATGCGAGTGAGGAGGTTGTCGGGCCCGGACTGTGGGGATGTTTGATGAAGGGACGGTGAGGGATTTCCTCGTGTCCGATGGGAGTGAGGAGGTTGTCGGGCCCGGACTGTGGGGACGTTTGATGAAGGGACGGTGAGGGATTTCCTGGTGCCCGATGCGAGTGAGGAGGTTGTCGGGCCCGGACTGTGGGGATGTTTGATGAAGGGACGGTGAGGGATTTCCTCGTGTCCGATGGGAGTGAGGAGGTGGTCGGACTGGGACTGTGGGGACGTTTGATGAAGGGACGGTGAGGGATTTCCTCGTGTCCGATGGGAGTGAGGAGGTTGTCGGGCCCGGACTGTGGGGACGTTTGATGAAGGGATGGTGAGGGATTTCCTCGTGTCCGATGGGAGTGAGGAGGTTGTCGGGCCCGGACTGTGGGGACGTTTGATGAAGGGACGGTGAGGGATTTCCTGGTGCCCGATGGGAGTGAGGAGGTTGTCGGGCCCGGACTGTGTGGATGTTTGATGAAGGACGGTGAGGGATTTCCTCGTGCCCGATGGGAGTGAGGAGGTTGTCGGGCCCGGAATGTGGGGATGTTTGATGAAGGGACGGTGAGGGATTTCCTCGTGCCCGATGGGAGTGAGGAGGTTGTCGGGCCCGGACTGTGGGGATCTTTGATGAAGGGATGGTGAGGGATTTCCTCGTGTCCGATGGGAGTGAGGAGGTTGTCGGGCCCGGACTGTGGGGACGTTTGATGAAGGGACGGTGAGGGATTTCCTCGTGTTCGATGGGAGTGAGGAGGTTGTCGGGCCCGGACTGTGGGGACGTTTGATGAAGGGACGGTGAGGGATTTCCTGGTGCTCGATGGGAGTGAGGAGGTTGTCGGGCCCGGACTGTGTGGATGTTTGATGAAGGGACGGTGAGGGATTTCCTCGTGCCCGATGGGAGTGAGGAGGTTGTCGGGCCCGGACTGTGGGGAAGTTTGATGTAGGGACGGTGAGGGATTTCCTCGTGCCCGATGGGAGTGAGGAGGTTGTCGGGCCCGGACTGTGGGGACGTTTGATGAAGGGACGGTGAGGGATTTCCTCGTGCCCGATGGGAGTGAGGAGGTTGTCGGGCCCGGACTGTGGGGATGTTTGATGAAGGGACGGTGAGGGATTTCCTCGTGCCCGATGGGAGTGAGGAGGTTGTCGGGCCCGGACTGTGGGGATGTTTGATGAAGGGACGGTGAGGGATTTCCTGGTGCCCGATGGGAGTGAGGAGGTTGTCGGGCCCGGACTGTGGGGACGTTTGATGTAGGGACGGTGAGGGATTTCCTCGTGCCCGATGGGAGTGAGGAGGTAGTCGGGCCCGGACTGTGGGGATGTTTGATGAAGGGACGGTGAGGGATTTCCTCGTGCCCGATGGGAGTGAGGAGGTTGTCGGGCCCGGACTGTGGGGATGTTTGATGAAGGGACGGTGAGGGATTTCCTCGTGCCCGATTGGAGTGAGGAGGTTGTCGGGCCCGGACTGTGGGGATGTTTGATGAAGGGACGGTGAGGGATTTCCTCGTGTCCGATGGGAGTGAGGAGGTTGTCGGACCCGGACTGTGGGGATGTTTGATGAAGGGACGGTGAGGGATTTCCTGGTGCCCGATGGGAGTGAGGAGGTTGTCGGGCCCGGACTGTGGGGATGTTTGATGAAGGGACGGTGAGGGATTTCCTCGTGTCCGATGGGAGTGAGGAGGTGGTCGGACTGGGACTGTGGGGACGTTTGATGAAGGGACGGTGAGGGATTTCCTCGTGTCCGATGGGAGTGAGGAGGTTGTCGGGCCCGGACTGTGGGGACGTTTGATGAAGGGACGGTGAGGGATTTCCTCGTGTCCGATGGGAGTGAGGAGGTTGTCGGGCCCGGACTGTGGGGACGTTTGATGAAGGGACGGTGAGGGATTTCCTGGTGCCCGATGGGAGTGAGGAGGTTGTCGTGCCCGGACTGTGCGGATGTTTGATGAAGGACGGTGAGGGATTTCCTCGTGCCCGATGGGAGTGAGGAGGTTGTCGTGCCCGGACTGTGGGGATCTTTGATGAAGGGATGGTGAGGGATTTCCTCGTGTCCGATGGGAGTGAGGAGGTTGTCGTGCCCGGACTGTGGGGATCTTTGATGAAGGGATGGTGAGGGATTTCCTCGTGTCCGATGGGAGTGAGGAGGTTGTCGGGCCCGGACTGTGGGGACGTTTGATGAAGGGACGGTGAGGGATTTCCTCGTGTTCGATGGGAGTGAGGAGGTTGTCGGGCCCGGAAGGTGGGGATGTTTGATGAAGGGACGGTGAGGGATTTCCTCGTGCCCGATGGGAGTGAGGAGGTTGTCGGGCCCGGACTGTGGGGACGTTTGATGAAGGGACGGTGAGGGATTTCCTCGTGCCCGATGGGAGTGAGGAGGTAGTCGGGCCCGGACTGTGGGGATGTTTGATGAAGGGACGGTGAGGGATTTCCTCGTGCCCAATGGGAGTGAGGAGGTTGTCGGGCCCGGACTGTGGGGATGTTTGATGAAGGGACGGTGAGGGATTTCCTCGTGCCCGATTGGAGTGAGGAGGTTGTCGGGCCCGGACTGTGGGGATGTTTGATGAAGGGACGGTGAGGGATTTCCTCGTGCCTGATGGGAGTGAGGAGGTTGTCGGGCCCGGACTGTGGGGACGTTTGATGAAGGGACGGTGAGGGATTTCCTCGTGCCCGATGGGAGTGAGGAGGTAGTCGGGCCCGGACTGTGGGGATGTTTGATGAAGGGACGGTGAGGGATTTCCTCGTGCCCGATGGGAGTGAGGAGGTTGTCGGGCCCGGACTGTGGGGATGTTTGATGAAGGGACGGTGAGGGATTTCCTCGTGCCCGATTGGAGTGAGGAGGTTGTCGGGCCCGGACTGTGGGGATGTTTGATGAAGGGACGGTGAGGGATTTCCTCGTGTCCGATGGGAGTGAGGAGGTTGTCGGACCCGGACTGTGGGGATGTTTGATGAAGGGACGGTGAGGGATTTCCTGGTGCCCGATGGGAGTGAGGAGGTTGTCGGGCCCGGACTGTGGGGATGTTTGATGAAGGGACGGTGAGGGATTTCCTCGTGTCCGATGGGAGTGAGGAGGTGGTCGGACTGGGACTGTGGGGACGTTTGATGAAGGGACGGTGAGGGATTTCCTCGTGTCCGATGGGAGTGAGGAGGTTGTCGGGCCCGGACTGTGGGGACGTTTGATGAAGGGACGGTGAGGGATTTCCTCGTGTCCGATGGGAGTGAGGAGGTTGTCGGGCCCGGACTGTGGGGACGTTTGATGAAGGGACGGTGAGGGATTTCCTGGTGCCCGATGGGAGTGAGGAGGTTGTCGGGCCCGGACTGTGTGGATGTTTGATGAAGGACGGTGAGGGATTTCCTCGTGCCCGATGGGAGTGAGGAGGTTGTCGGGCCCGGAATGTGGGGATGTTTGATGAAGGGACGGTGAGGAATTTCCTCGTGCCCGATGGGAGTGAGGAGGTTGTCGGGCCCGGACTGTGGGGATCTTTGATGAAGGGATGGTGAGGGATTTCCTCGTGTCCGATGGGAGTGAGGAGGTTGTCGGGCCCGGACTGTGGGGACGTTTGATGAAGGGACGGTGAGGGATTTCCTCGTGTTCGATGGGAGTGAGGAGGTTGTCGGGCCCGGACTGTGGGGACGTTTGATGAAGGGACGGTGAGGGATTTCCTGGTGCTCGATGGGAGTGAGGAGGTTGTCGGCCCGGACTGTGTGGATGTTTGATGAAGGGACGGTGAGGGATTTCCTCGTGCCCGATGGGAGTGAGGAGGTTGTCGGTCCCGGACTGTGGGGATGTTTGATGTAGGGACGGTGAGGGATTTCCTCGTGCCCGATGGGAGTGAGGAAGTTGTCGGGCCCGGACTGTGGGGACGTTTGATGAAGGGACGGTGAGGGATTTCCTCGTGCCCGATGGGAGTGAGGAGGTTGTCGGGCCCGGACTGTGGGGATGTTTGATGAAGGGACGGTGAGGGATTTCCTCGTGCCCGATGGGAGTGAGGAGGTTGTCGGGCCCGGACTGTGGGGATGTTTGATGAAGGGACGGTGAGGGATTTCCTCGTGCCCGATGGGAGTGAGCAGGTTGTCGGGCCCGGACTGTGGGGACGTTTGATGAAGGGACGGTGAGGGATTTCCTCGTGCCCGATGGGAGTGAGGAGGTAGTCGGGCCCGGACTGTGGGGATGTTTGATGAAGGGACGGTGAGGGATTTCCTCGTGCCCTATGGGAGTGAGGAGGTTGTCGGGCCCGGACTGTGGGGATGTTTGATGAAGGGACGGTGAGGGATTTCCTGGTGCCCGATGGGAGTGAGGAGGTTGTCGGGCCCGGACTGTGGGGATGTTTGATGAAGGGACGGTGAGGGATTTCCTCGTGTCCGATGGGAGTGAGGAGGTTGTCGGACCCGGACTGTGGGGATGTTTGATGAAGGGACGGTGAGGGATTTCCTGGTGCCCGATGGGAGTGAGGAGGTTGTCGGGCCCGGACTGTGGGGATGTTTGATGAAGGAACGGTGAGGGATTTCCTCATGTCCGATGGGAGTGAGGAGGTTGTCGGACCCGGACTGTGGGGACGTTTGATGAAGGGACGGTGAGGGATTTCCTCGTGTCCGATGGGAGTGAGGAGGTTGTCGGGCCCGGACTGTGGGGACGTTTGATGAAGGGATGGGTAGGGATTTCCTCGTGTCCGATGTGAGTGAGGAGGTTGTCGGGCCCGGACTGTGGGGACGTTTGATGAAGGGACGGTGAGGGATTTCCTGGTGCCCGATGGGAGTGAGGAGGTTGTCGGGCCCGGACTGTGTGGATGTTTGATGAAGGACGGTGAGGGATTTCCTCATGCCCGATGGGAGTGAGGAGGTTGTGGGGCCCGGACTGTGGGGATGTTTGATGAAGGGATGGTGAGGGATTTCCTTGTGCCCGATGGGAGTGAGGAGGTTGTCGGGCCCGGACTGTGTGGATGTTTGATGAAGGACGGTGAGGGATTTCCTCGTGCCCGATGGGAGTGAGGAGGTTGTCGGGCCCGGAATGTGGGGATCTTTGATGAAGGGACGGTGAGGGATTTCCTCGTGCCCAATGGGAGTGAGGAGGTTGTCGGGCCCGGACTGTGGGGATCTTTGATGAAGGGATGGTGAGGGATTTCCTCGTGTCCGATGGGAGTGAGGAGGTTGTCGGACCGGGACTGTGGGGAAGTTTGATGAAGGGACAGTGAGGGATTTCCTCGTGTCCGATGGGAGTGAGGAGGTTGTCGGGCCCGTACTGTGGGGACGTTTGATGAAGGGACGGTGAGGGATTTCCTGGTGCTCGATGGGAGTGAGGAGGTTGTCGGGCCCGGACTGTGTGGATGTTTGATGAAGGGACGGTGAGGGATTTCCTCGTGCCCGATGGGAGTGAGGAGGTTGTCTGACCCGGACTGTGGGGATGTTTGATGAAGGGACGGTGAGGGATTTCCTCGTGCCCAATGGGAGTGAGGAGGTTGTCGGGCCCGGACTGTGGGGATGTTTGATGAAGGGACGGTGAGGGATTTCCTCGTGCCCGATGGGAGTGAGGAGGTTGTCGGGCCCGGACTGTGGGGATGTTTGATGAAGGGACGGTGAGGGATTTCCTCGTGCCGGATGGGAGTGAGAAGGTTGTCGGGCCCGGACTGTGGGGATGTTTGATGAAGGGACGGTGAGGGATTTCCTCGTGCCCGATGGGAGTGAGGAGGTTGTCGGGCCCGGACTGTGTGGATGTTTGATGAAGGGACGGTGAGGGATTTCCTCGTGCCCGATGGGAGTGAGGAGGTTGTCGGACCGGGACTGTGGGGATGTTTGATGAAGGGACGGTGAGGGATTTCCTCGTGTCCGATGGGAGTGAGGAGGTTTTCGGGCCCGGACTGTGGGGACGTTTGATGAAGGGATGGGGAGGGATTTCCTCGTGTCCGATGTGAGTGAGGAGGTTGTCGGGCCCGGACTGTGGGGACGTTTGATGAAGGGACGGTGAGGGATTTCCTGGTGTCCGATGGGAGTGAGGAGGTTGTCGGGCCCGGACTGTGTGGATGTTTGATGAAGGACGGTGAGGGATTTCCTCGTGCCCGATGGGAGTGAGGAGGTTGTCGGGCCCGGAATGTGGGGATCTTTGATGAAGGGACGGTGAGGGATTTCCTCGTGCCCGATGGGAGTGAGGAGGTTGTCGGGCCCGGACTGTGGGGATCTTTGATGAAGGGATGGTGAGGGATTTCCTCGTGTCCGATGGGAGTGAGGAGGTTGTCGGACCGGGACTGTGGGGATGTTTGATGAAGGGACGGTGAGGGATTTCCTCGTGTCCGATGGGAGTGAGGAGGTTGTCGGGCCCGGACTGTGGGGACGTTTGATGAAGGGACGGTGAGGGATTTCCTGGTGCTCGATGGGAGTGAGGAGGTTGTCGGGCCCGGACTGTGTGGATGTTTGATGAAGGGACGGTGAGGGATTTCCTCGTGCCCGATGGGAGTGAGGAGGTTGTCGGGCCCGGACTGTGGGGATGTTTGATGAAGGGACGGTGAGGGATTTCCTCGTGCCCGATGGGAGTGAGAAGGTTGTCGGGCCCGGACTGTGGGGATGTTTGATGAAGGGACGGTGAGGGATTTCCTCATGCCCGATGGGAGTGAGGAGGTTGTCGGGCCCGGACTGTGTGGATGTTTGATGAAGGGACGGTGAGGGATTTCCTCGTGCCCGATGGGAGTGAGGAGGTTGTCGGACCGGGACTGTGGGGATGTTTGATGAAGGGACGGTGAGGGATTTCCTCGTGTCCGATGGGAGTGAGGAGGTTGTCGGGCCCGGACTGTGGGGACGTTTGATGAAGGGACGGTGAGGGATTTCCTGGTGCTCGATGGGAGTGAGGAGGTTGTCGGGCCCGGACTGTGTGGATGTTTGATGAAGGGACGGTGAGGGATTTCCTCCTGCCCGATGGGAGTGAGGAGGTTGTCGGGCCCGGACTGTGGGGATGTTTGATGAAGGGACGGTGAGGGATTTCCTCGTGCCCGATGGGAGTGAGAAGGTTGTCGGGCCCGGACTGTGGGGATGTTTGATGAAGGGACGGTGAGGGATTTCCTCATGCCCGATGGGAGTGAGGAGGTTGTCGGGCCCGGACTGTGTGGATGTTTGATGAAGGGACGGTGAGGGATTTCCTCGTGCCCGATGGGAGTGAGGAGGTTGTCGGGCCCGGACTGTGGGGACGTTTGATGAAGGGACGGTGAGGGATTTCCTCGTGTCCGATGGGAGTGAGGAGGTTGTCGGACCCGGACTGTGGGGACGTTTGATGAAGGGACGGTGAGGGATTTCCTGGTGCCCGATGGGAGTGAGGAGGTTGTCGGGCCCGGACTGTGGGGATGTTTGATGAAGGGACGGTGAGGGATTTCCTCGTGTCCGATGGGAGTGAGGAGGTTGTCGGACCGGGACTGTGGGGACGTTTGATGAAGGGACGGTGAGGGATTTCCTCGTGTCCGATGGGAGTGAGGAGGTTGTCGGGCCCGGACTGTGGGGATCTTTGATGAAGGGACGGTGAGGGATTTCCTCGTGCCCGATGGGAGTGAGGAGGTTGTCGGGCCCGGACTGTGGGGATGTTTGATGAAGGGACGGTGAGGGATTTCCTCGTGTCCGATGGGAGTGAGGAGGTTGTCGGACCGGGACTGTGGGGATGTTTGATGAAGGGACGGTGAGGGATTTCCTCGTGTCCGATGGGAGTGAGGAGGTTGTCGGGCCCGGACTGTGGGGACGTTTGATGAAGGGACGGTGAGGGATTTCCTCGTTTTCGATGGGAGTGAGGAGGTTGTCGGGCCCGGACTGTGGGGACGTTTGATGAAGGGACGGTGAGGGATTTCCTGGTGCTCGATGGGAGTGAGGAGGTTGTTGGGCCCGGACTCTGGGGATGTTTGATGAAGGGACGGTGAGGGATTTCCTCGTGCCCGATGGGAGTGAGGAGGTTGTCGGGCCCGGACTGTGGGGATGTTTGATGAAGGGACGGTGAGGGATTTCCTCGTGCCCGATGGGAGTGAGGAGGTTGTCGGACCCGGACTGTGTGGACGTTTGATGAAGGGACGGTGAGGGACTTCCTCGTGCCCGATGGGAGTGAGGAGGTTGTCAGGCCCGGACTGTGGGGATGTTTGATGAAGGGACGGTGAGGGATTTCCTCGTGCCCGATGAGAGTGAGGAGGTTGTCGGGCCCGGACTGTGGGGATGTTTGATGAATGGACGGTGAGTGATTTCCTGGTGCCCGATGGGAGTGAGGAGGTTGTCGGGCCCGGACTGTGGGGATGTTTGATGAAGGGACGGTGAGGGATTTCCTGGTGCCCGATGGGAGTGAGGAGGTTGTCGGGCCCGGACTGTGGGGATGTTTGATGAAGGGACGGTGAGGGATTTCCTCATGCCCGATGGGAGTGAGGAGGTTGTCGGACCCGGACTGTGTGGATGTTTGATGAAGGGACAGTGAGGAAATTCCTCGTGCCCGATGGGAGTGAGGAGGTTCTCGGGCCCGGACTGTGGGGATGTTTGATGAAGGGACGGTGAGGGATTTCCTCGTTCCCGATGGGAGTGAGGAGGTTGTCGGGCCCGGACTGTGGGGATGTTTGATGAAGGGACTTTGAGGGATTTCCTCGTGCCCGATGGGAGTGATAGGTTGTCGGGCCCGGACTGTGGGGATGTTTGATGAAGGGACGGTGAGGGATTTCCTCGTGCCCGATGGGAGTGAGAAGGTTGTCGGGCCCGGACTGTGGGGATGTTTGATGAAGGGACGGTGAGGGATTTCCTCGTGCCCGATGGGAGTGAGGAGGTTGTCGGGCCCGGACTGTTTGGATGTTTGATGAAGGGACGGTGAGGGATTTCCTCGTGCCCGATGGGAGTGAGGAGGTTGTCGGTCCCGGACTGTGGGGATGTTTGATGAAGGGACGGTGAGGGATTTCCTCGTGCCCGATGGGAGTGAGGAGGTTGTCGGGCCCGGACTGTGGGGATCTTTGATGAAGGGACGGTGAGGGATTTCCTCGTGCCTGATGGGAGTGAGGAGTTTGTCGGGCCCGGACTGTGCGGATGTTTGATGAAGGGACGGTGAGGGATTTCCTCGTGTCCGATGGGAGTGAGGAGGTTGTCGGACCGGGACTGTGGGGACGTTTGATGAAGGGACGGTGAGGGATTTCCTCGTGTCCGATGGGAGTGAGGAGGTTGTCGGGCCCGGACTGTGGGGACGTTTGATGAAGGGACGGTGAGGGATTTCCTCGTGTTCGATGGGAGTGAGGAGGTTGTCGGGCCCGGACTGTGGGGACGTTTGATGAAGGGACGGTGAGGGATTTCCTGGTGCTCGATGGGAGTGAGGAGGTTGTTGGGCCCGGACTGTGTGGATGTTTGATGAAGGGACGGTGAGGGATTTCCTCGTGCCCGATGAGAGTGAGGAGGTTGTCGGGCCCGGACTGTGGGGATGTTTGATGAAGGGACGGTGAGGGATTTCCTCGTGCCCGATGGGAGTGAGGAGGTTGTCAGGCCCGGACTGTGGGGATGTTTGATGAAGGGACGGTGAGGGATTTCCTCGTGCCCGATGGGAGTGAGGAGGTTGTCGGACCCGGACTGTGTGGATGTTTGATGAAGGGACGGTGAGGGATTTCCTCGTGCCCGATGGGAGTGAGGAGGTTGTCGGGCCCGGACTGTGGGGATGTTTGATGAAGGGACGGTGAGGGATTTCCTCGTGCCCGATGGGAGTGAGGAGGTTGTCGGACCCGGACTGTGTGGACGTTTGATGAAGGGACGGTGAGGGACTTCCTCGTGCCCGATGGGAGTGAGGAGGTTGTCAGGCCCGGACTGTGGGGATGTTTGATGAAGGGACGGTGAGGGATTTCCTCGTGCCCGATGAGAGTGAGGAGGTTGTCGGGCCCGGACTGTGGGGATGTTTGATGAATGGACGGTGAGGGATTTCCTCGTGCCCGATGGGAGTGAGGAGGTTGTCGGGCCCGGACTGTGGGGATGTTTGATGAAGGGACGGTGAGGGATTTCCTCATGCCCGATGGGAGTGAGGAGGTTGTCGGACCCGGACTGTGTGGATGTTTGATGAAGGGACAGTGAGGAAATTCCTCGTGCCCGATGGGAGTGAGGAGGTTCTCGGGCCCGGACTGTGGGGATGTTTGATGAAGGGACGGTGAGGGATTTCC
Organism: Hypanus sabinus; assembly: GCF_030144855.1. NCBI lineage: Eukaryota > Metazoa > Chordata > Chondrichthyes > Myliobatiformes > Dasyatidae > Hypanus > Hypanus sabinus. Next base: position 174,583 of record NW_026778954.1, read on the forward strand.
TCGTTCCCGATGGGAGTGAGGAGGTTGTCGGGCCCGGACTGTGTGGATGTTTGATGAAGGGACGGTGAGGGATTTCCTCGTGCCCGATGGGAGTGAGGAGGTTGTCGGTCCCGGACTGTGGGGATGTTTGATGAAGGGACGGTGAGGGATTTCCTCGTGCCCGATGGGAGTGAGCAGGTTGTCGGGCCCGGACTGTGGGGATCTTTGATGAAGGGACGGTGAGGGATTTCCTCGTGCCTGATGGGAGTGAGGAGTTTGTCGGGCCCGGACTGTGCGGATGTTTGATGAAGGGACGGTGAGGGATTTCTTCGTGTCCGATGGGAGTGAGGAGGTTGTCGGACCGGGACTGTGGGGACGTTTGATGATGGGACGGTGAGGGATTTCCTCGTGTCCGATGGGAGTGAGGAGGTTGTCGGGCCCGGACTGTGGGGACGTTTGATGAAGGGACGGTGAGGGATTTCCTCGTGTTCGATGGGAGTGAGGAGGTTGTCGGGCCCGGACTGTGGGGACGTTTGATGAAGGGACGGTGAGGGATTTCCTGGTGCTCGATGGGAGTGAGGAGGTTGTAGGGCCCGGACTGTGTGGATGTTTGATGAAGGGACGGTGAGGGATTTCCTCGTGCCCGATGAGAGTGAGGAGGTTGTCGGGCCCGCACTGTGGGGATGTTTGATGAAGGGACGGTGAGGGATTTCCTCGTGCCCGATGGGAGTGAGGAGGTTGTCAGGCCCGGACTGTGGGGATGTTTGATGAAGGGACGGTGAGGGATTTCCTCGTGCCCGATGGGAGTGAGGAGGTTGTCGGGCCCGGACTCTGGGGATGTTTGATGAAGGGACGGTGAGGGATTTCCTCGTGCCCGATGGGAGTGAGGAGGTTGTCGGGCCTGGACTGTGGGGATGTTTGATGAAGGGACGGTGAGGGATTTCCTCGTGCCCGATGAGAGTGAGGAGGTTGTCGGGCCCGGACTGTGGGGATGTTTGATGAATGGACGGTGAGTGATTTCCTGGTGCCCGATGGGAGTGAGGAGGTTGTCGGGCCCGGACTGTGGGGATGTTTGATGAAGGGACGGTGAGGGATTTCCTCGTGCCCGATGGGAGTGAGGAGGTTGTCGGGCCCGGACTGTGGGGATGTTTGATGAAGGGACGGTGAGGGATTTCCTCGTGCCCGATGGGAGTGAGGAGGTTGTCGGGCCCGGACTGTGGGGACGTTTGATGAAGGGACGGTGAGGGATTTCCTCGTGCCCGATGGGAGTGAGGAGGTTGTCGGGCCCGGACTGTGGGGATGTTTGATGAAGGGACGGTGAGGGATTTCCTCGTGCCGATGGGAGTGAGGAGGTTGTCGGGCCCGGACTGTGGGGATGTTTGATGAAGGGACGGTGAGGGATTTCCTCGTGCCCGATGGGAGTGAGGAGGTTGTCGGGCCCGGACTGTCGGGATGTTTGATGAAGGGACGGTGAGGGATTTCCTCGTGCCCGATGGGAGTGAGGAGGTTGTCGGGCCCGGACTGTGTGGATGTTTGATGAAGGGACGGTGAGGGATTTCCTCGTGCCCGATGGGAGCTAGAAGGTTGTCGGGCCCGGACTGTGTGGATGTTTGATGAAGGGACGGTGAGGGATTACCTCGTGCCCGATGGGAGTGAGGAGGTTGTTGGGCCCGGACTGTGGGGATGTTTGATGAAGGGATGGTGAGGGATTTCCTCGTGCCCGATGGGAGTGAGGAGGTAGTCGGACCGGGACTGTCGGGATGTTTGATGAAAGGACGGTGAGGGATTTCCTCGTGCCCGATGGGAGTGAGGAGGTTGTCGGGCCCGGACTGTGTGGATGTTTGATGAAGGGACGGTGAGGGATTTCCTCGTGCCCGATGGGAGTGCGGAGGTTGTCGGGCCTGGTCTGTGGGGATGTTTGATGAAGGGACGGTGAGGGATTTCCTCGTGCCCGATGGGAGTGAGGAGGTTGTCGGGCCCGGACTGTGGGGATGTTTGATGAAGGGACGGTGAGGGATTTCCTCGTGCCCGATTGGGGTGAGGAGGTTGTCGGGCCCGGACTGTGGGGATGTTTGATGAAGGGACGGTGAGGGATTTCCTCGTGTCCAATGGGAGTGAGGAGGTTGTCGGACCGGGACTGTGGGGATGTTTGATGAAGGGACGGTGATGGATTTCCTCGTGTCCGATGGGAGTGAGGAGGTTGTCGGGCCCGGACTGTGGGGACGTTTGATGAAGGGACGGTGAGGGATTTCCTCGTGTCCGATGGGAGTGAGGAGGTTGTCGGGCCCGGACTGTGGGGACGTTTGATGAAGGGACGGTGAGGGATTTCCTGTTGCCCGATGGGAGTGAGGAGGTTGTCGGGCCCGGACTGTGTGGATGTTTGATGAAGGGACGGTGAGGGATTTCCTCGTGCCCGATGGGAGTGAGGAGGTTGTCGGGCCCGGACTGTGGGGATGTTTGATGAAGGGACGGTGAGGGATTTCCTCGTGCCCGATGGGAGTGAGGAGGTTGTCGGGCCCGGACTGTGGGGATCTTTGATGAAGGGACGGTGAGGGATTTCCTCGTGCCCGATGGGAGTGAGGAGGTTGTCGGGCCCGGACTGTGGGGATGTTTGATGAAGGGACGGTGAGGGATTTCCTTGTGCCCGATGGGAGTGAGGAGGTTGTCGGGCCCGGACTGTGGGGATGTTTGATGAAGGGACGGTGAGGGATTTCCTCGTGCCCGATGGGAGTGAGGAGGTTGTCGGACCGGGACTGTGGGGATGTTTGATGAAGGGACGGTGAGGGATTTCCTCGTGCCCGATGGGAGTGAGGAGGTTGTCGGGCCCGGACTGTCGGGATGTTTGATGAAGGGACGGTGAGGGATTTCCTCGTGCCCGATGGGAGTGAGGAGGTTGTCGGGCCCGGACTGTGTGGATGTTTGATGAAGGGACGGTGAGGGATTTCCTCGTGCCCGATGGGAGCTAGAAGGTTGTCGGGCCCGGACTGTGTGGATGTTTGATGAAGGGACGGTGAGGGATTACCTCGTGCCCGATGGGAGTGAGGAGGTTGTTGGGCCCGGACTGTGGGGATGTTTGATGAAGGGATGGTGAGGGATTTCCTCGTGCCCGATGGGAGTGAGGAGGTAGTCGGACCGGGACTGTCGGGATGTTTGATGAAAGGACGGTGAGGGATTTCCTCGTGCCCGATGGGAGTGAGGAGGTTGTCGGGCCCGGACTGTGTGGATGTTTGATGAAGGGACGGTGAGGGATTTCCTCGTGCCCGATGGGAGTGCGGAGGTTGTCGGGCCTGGTCTGTGGGGATGTTTGATGAAGGGACGGTGAGGGATTTCCTCGTGCCCGATGGGAGTGAGGAGGTTGTCGGGCCCGGACTGTGGGGATGTTTGATGAAGGGACGGTGAGGGATTTCCTCGTGCCCGATTGGGGTGAGGAGGTTGTCCGGCCCGGACTGTGGGGATGTTTGATGAAGGGACGGTGAGGGATTTCCTCGTGTCCAATGGGAGTGAGGAGGTTGTCGGACCGGGACTGTGGGGATGTTTGATGAAGGGACGGTGATGGATTTCCTCGTGTCCGATGGGAGTGAGGAGGTTGTCGGGCCCGGACTGTGGGGACGTTTGATGAAGGGACGGTGAGGGATTTCCTCGTGTCCGATGGGAGTGAGGAGGTTGTCGGGCCCGGACTGTGGGGACGTTTGATGAAGGGACGGTGAGGGATTTCCTGTTGCCCGATGGGAGTGAGGAGGTTGTCGGGCCCGGACTGTGTGGATGTTTGATGAAGGGACGGTGAGGGATTTCCTCGTGCCCGATGGGAGTGAGGAGGTTGTCGGGCCCGGACTGTGGGGATGTTTGATGAAGGGACGGTGAGGGATTTCCTCGTGCCCGATGGGAGTGAGGAGGTTGTCGGGCCCGGACTGTGGGGATCTTTGATGAAGGGACGGTGAGGGATTTCCTCGTGCCCGATGGGAGTGAGGAGGTTGTCGGGCCCGGACTGTGGGGATGTTTGATGAAGGGACGGTGAGGGATTTCCTTGTGCCCGATGGGAGTGAGGAGGTTGTCGGTCCCGGACTGTGGGGATGTTTGATGAAGGGACGGTGAGGGATTTCCTCGTGCCCGATGGGAGTGAGGAGGTTGTCGGACCGGGACTGTGGGGATGTTTGATGAAGGGACGGTGAGGGATTTCCTCGTGTCCGATGGGAGTGAGGAGGTTGTCGGGCCCGGACTGTGGGGACGTTTGATGAAGGGACGGTGACGGATTTCCTGGTGCCCGATGGGAGTGAGGAGGTTGCGGGCCCGGACTGTGTGGATGTTTGATGAAGGGATGGTGAGGGATTTCCTCGTGCCCGATGGGAGTGAGGAGGTTGTCGGGCCCGGACTGTGGGGATGTTTGATGAACGGACGGTGAGGGATTTCCTCGTGCCCGATGGGAGTGAGAAGGTTGTCGGGCCCGGACTGTGGGGATGTTTGATGAAGGGACGGTGAGGGATTTCCTCGTGCCCGATGGGAGTGAGGAGGTTGTCGGGCCCGAACTGTGTGGATGTTTGATGAAGGGACGGTGAGGGATTTCCTCGTGCCCGATGGGAGTGAGGAGGTTTTCCGGCCCGGACTGTGGGGATGTTTGATGAATGGACGGTGAGGGATTTCCTGGTGCCCGATGGGAGTGAGGAGGTTCTCGGGCCTGGACTGTGGGGATGTTTGATGAAGGGACGGTGAGGGATTTCCTCGTGCCCGATGGTAGTGAGGAGGTTGTCGGGCCCGGAATGTGGGGATGGTTGATGAAGGGACGGTGAGGGATTTCCTCGTGCCCGATGGTAGTGAGGAGGTTGTCGGGCCCGGTCTGTGGGGATATTTGATAACTGTTTTTGCCTTTTTGAGGAGGGATTTCCTGTGGATGGTACCGATGGTGCCCATGGTGGAGGGGTGGCTGGTTTGTGTGCCGGACTAGGCGAGGTTCTCAACAAGATGTGGGACATATCTCAGAGAGGAGGAGTGGGTTGAGGAATCAGATTGGGATGAGTGCGGCTGAAGACAGTGAGAATAGGCGAAAGCTAAGGGGGCTGGGTGAGGGGCCGTTCAGCCGGACCGGCACACTCCTTCGCTGGCTCCCACCGCTGAGCAACCTCTATTCCTTCACAGACCGCTATGTCCTCTACGGGAACCACCGCGACAGCTGGGTGCACGGCGCCATCGACCCCAGCAGCGGAACGGCAGTGATGCTGGAGATCAGCAGGGTCCTGGGCAAGATGGTGAAGGAGGGTGAGAGGGCAGCTGCCGAGGACAGAGCATCTATCTGACCGCGAGGCGTGGCCACGCTAATGCCCTACGCCCATGCTAATCCCGTACACCCTGACTAATCCCGTACACCGTCACTAATCCCATACACCCTCACTAATCCCGTACACCCTCACTAGTCCCGTACACCCTCACTAGTCCCGTACACCCTCACTAGTCCCATACACGCTCACTAGTCCCGTACACGCTCACTAATCCCGTACACCCTCACTAATCCCGTACACCATCACTAATCCCATACACCCTCACTAATCCCGTACACCCTCACTAGTCCCGTACACCCTCACTAATCCCGTACACCTTCACTAATCCCATACACGCTCACTAGTCCCGTACACCCTCACTAGTCCCGTACACGCTCACTAATCCCGTACACCGTCACTAATCCCGTACACCGTCACTAATCCCATACACCCTCACTAATCCCGTACACCCTCACTAGTCCCGTACACCCTCACTAGTCCCGTACACCCTCACTAGTCCCGTACACCCTCACTAATCCCATACACGCTCACTAGTCCCGTACACGCTCACTAGTCCCGTACACGCTCACTAATCCCGTACACCGTCACTAATCCCGTACACCGTCACTAATCCCATACACCCTCACTAATCCCGTACACCCTCACTAATCCCGTACACCCTCACTAATCCCGTACACCCTCACTAATCCCGTACACAGTCACTAATCCCCTACACCCTCACTAATCCCCTACACCCTCACTAATCCCATACACCCTCACTAATCCCGTACACCCTCACTAATCCTGTACACCCTCACTAATCCCGTAAACCCTCACTAGTCCCGTACAACCTCACTAATCCCCTACACCCTCACTAATCCTGTACACCCTCACTAATCCAGTACACCCTCACTAATCCAGTACACCCTCACTAATCCCGTACACCCTCACTAATCCCGTACACCCTCCCTAATCCCATACACCCTCCCTAATCCCCTACACCCTCATTAATCCTGTACACCCTCACTAGTCCCGTACACCCTCACTGATCCCCTACACAGTCACTAATCCCATACACCCTCACTAATCCCGTACACCCTCACTAATCCCATACACCCTCACTAATCCCGTACACCCTCACTAATCCCATACACCCTCACTAATCCCGTACACCCTCACTAATCCCGTACACCCTCACTAATCCCGTACACCCTCACTAATCCCATACACCCTCACTAATCCCGTACACCCTCACTAATCCCATACACCCTCACTAATCCCGTACACCCTCACTAATCCCATACACCCTCACTAATCCCGTACACCCTCACTAATCCCGTACACCCTCACTAATCCCCTACACCCTCACTAATCCCGTACTCAGTCACTAATCCCCTACACCGTCACTAATCCCCTACACCCTCACTAATCCCCTACACACTCACTAATCCCGTACACCCTCATTAATCCCCTAAACAGTCACTAATCCCGTACACCCTCACTAATCCCCTACACCCTCTCTAATCCCGTACACCCTCACTATTCCCGTACACCCTCACTAATCCACTACACCCTCACTAATCCCGTACACCCTCACTAATCCCGTACACCCTCACTAGTCCCGTACACCCTCACTAGTCCCGTACACCCTCACTAATCCCGTACACCCTCACTTGTCCCGTACACCCTCACTTGTCCCGTACACCCTCAGTAGTCCCATACACCCTCACTAGTCCCGTACACCCTCACTAGTCCCGTACACCCTCACTAGTCCCATACGCCCACACTAGTCCCATATGCCCATACTAGTCCCTCGCTAATCCCATACAGCCTCGCTAATCCTGTGCACCGTCACTAATCCCGTACACCCTCACTAGTCCCGTACACCGTCACTAATCCCGTACACCCTCACTAATCCCGTACACCCTCACTAATCCCCTACACCCTCACTAGTCCCGTACTCCCTCACTAATCCTGTACACCCTCACTAGTCCCGTACACCCTCACTAATCCCGTTGACCCTCACTAATCCCGTACACCCTCACTAATCCCCTACACCCTCACTAGTCCCGTACTCCCTCACTAATCCTGTACACCCTCACTAGTCCCGTACACCCTCACTAATCCCGTACACCCTCACTAATCCCCTACACCCTCACTAGTCCCGTACACCGTCACTAATCCCGTACACCCTCACTAATCCCGTACACCCTCACTAATCCCGTACACCCTCACTAATCCCCTACACCCTCACTAGTCCCGTACTCCCTCACTAATCCTGTACACCCTCACTAGTCCCGTACACCCTCACTAATCCCGTTGACCCTCACTAATCCCGTACACCCTCACTAATCCCCTACACCCTCACTAGTCCCGTACACCGTCACTAATCCCGTACACCCTCACTAATCCCGTACACCCTCACTAATCCCCTACACCCTCACTAGTCCCGTACACCCTCACTAATCCTGTACACCCTCACTAATCCCGTACACCCTCACTAGTCCCGTACACCCTCACTAGTCCCACACATCCTCACTAATCCCATTATCAGTGTAAACCTTTCGTGTCCACATGCAATATCTCCCAAACGTTGTTGTATTCCCATCTCCAGCTACAGGATATGCCCAACAGACACAGGAGGCATGTTATGGGAGCAGACTGAGGCCATTCAGCCCCTCACCTGCTCTGCCATTTCTTCATGGCTGATGTATCATGGCTCCTTAGCCCCATCACCATGACTGTTCTGGGCAAATGTTTCTACACAAGTGGTTTGCCATTGCCTCCTTCTGGGCCGTGTCTTTACAAGACGGGTGACCCCAGCCGTTATCAATACTGGTCAGAGATTGTCTGTCTGGGGTCAGTGGTCATATAACCAGGACTTGTGATCTGCACCGGCTGCTCGTACGACCGTCCACCACCTGCTCCCACGGCTTCACCTCACCCTGATCGGGGTGGGAGGGGTGTAAGCAGGAGATACCCCTTGCCCGGGGGGCAGAATGCCTGACACCTCCTTTTCGTTGCAGGGAAATGGCGTCCGCGACGCTCGATCATATTCGGCAGCTGGGGCGCGGAGGAGTTTGGGCTCATCGGCTCCACGGAGTGGACGGAGGTAGGGTCCTCGTGAGGATCCGCTAACTCAGCACCGCCTCGCGTTCGGAGTGGCAGGGTGTGGGGTCCCCAAACTGAGTGGCTAGCATGCTGGGTTTAGAGCATAAAACAGTAGGGGCCAGGCAGGTTGGGCCTAAAGTATTCCTGTTTGCCCCCCTCCTGTGCAAAGGCCCTGGGCACATGTATATCACCAGCAGGCCTGGGACTTGTACACAGGACGGTATTTGTCAACGTGGAGCGGAGGGCGAGTTTGTGAATCTGGCGGGAGCAAAGGATGTTGGGAATGGTGAGGGAGGGGGTGTGGGACAGGGGGCAGAGAAGGAGTGTCGGGGGTGGGTACAGACACACCCAGCCCTGAGACACCAGGCAAGGTCATTTGATTCCAAACAATCGGTTCATTGATCATTACAGAATGTCTCTCTGGTGCTTCCCGCTCCCTCCCCTCTCCCTTCCCCTTTTCCCAAACATGATTCCCCTCTCCCTGCCCCCTTCCCACTCTCAGTCCACAATAGAGACCCAGATCAGAATCACTGAGTCATAGAAGAATACAGCACAGAAACAGGCCCTTCAGCCCATCCAGTCTGTGCTAAACCATTCAATCTGTCTACTCCCATCGACCTGCACCGGGGTCACAGCCCTCCATACCTCTCCCATCCATCCAAACTTCTCTTAAACATCAAAATCAAAGTTACATCAACCTCCTATGCTGACAGCCTACTCCACACTCTCACCAATCTCTGAGTGAAGTTTCCCCTCACGTTCCCCTTAAACAGTTCACCTGTCACCCTTAACCCTTGACCTCTCCCACCCCACCTCAGTGGAAAAAGCCTGCTTGAATTTACCCTGTCTATACCCCCCATCATTTTATAAACCTCCTCGCAGTCTTCTACAGTCGAGGAATGAAGTCCGAGCCTATTCAATCTTTCCTTTTCGCCCAGGTCCTCAAGTCTCTGTAACAGTTTTGTAAACGTTCTCCGCACTCTTTCAACATTATTTACACGTTTCCTGTAGGCAGGAAACACTTGCATGCATTAAGTTCCTTCTGCCATGTCCCAGCACATTTTCCCAGCTGGTCCAGATCCCTCTGCGATTTTCCTCGCTGTCCACTGCACCCTCAATCTCGGTGTCATCTGCAAATTTGCTGATCCGGTTGACTATGTTACCACCCAGACCGTTGATATGGACGACAAACGACAAGGGCCCGGCACTGATCCCTGCGGCACTCCACTAGTCACAGGCCTCCGGTCAGAGAGGCAACCGTCTACCCCACTCTGTGGCTTCTCCCTCGAAGCCAAGGTCAAATCCAATTCACTGTCTCATCCGGAATGCCAATCAGGCTTATCGCCACACGTACATCGTGCAATTTGTCTTGACTCCTTTGGCGGCTGCGTTGCAGTACAATACATAAAATCACGACAGTCCTGCACAAAGATCTCAGGCACCCGAGCTAGAAATATCGTCCAAGACTTTATGCCCAGTACTGCTGCATGCGTTATGAGGAAAGCCTGTGTGATCGCGGGCATTTCCCTTCAGAGCAAAAGAAGACGAGAGGTGACTTGATCGAGATGTCCAAGATTCGAAGAGGCTTCGGCAGAATGGAGAGCACATAACCCCACGGTTTTCCTGACATGCGTCTGCTTCGACCACCACCCCCCGACAGTGTGGTACAGGCACCCAACAGTCTCCCGAGAAAACTTTCCTCTGCTCACCTTAACATTAACCCCTCCCCATTTACCACCCTGGAAAAAAATTCAACGTTGAAAGTAAATTTCTAATTGAAGTACAGATAGGTCACAATATACAACCCCAAGAGTCATATTCTTGCGGGCATTCACTGTGAACGCTAGAAACACAACGGAGTCAGCACAAAAGCGCACCCAACAGGTGAATAAAACCACAAACTCTGCAAATTCAGAGGAAAGTAAATACACAAATAAGTAATAAATATTCAGATGAACAGACCTTGAAAGTGAGTCCATTGGTGTGAGAACATTTCATTGTTGGGGCAAGTGAGGTTGAGTGAAGTTATCCCCTCTGGTTCAGGAGCCTGATGGTTGAGGGGTAATAACTGTTCCTGAACCTGGTGGTGTGGGACCTGAGGCTCCTGTACCTCCTTCCCGATGGAATCAGTTCAGAGTTGAGGTTATCCTCACTGGTTCAGGAGCCTGATGGTTGAGGGGTAATAACTGTTCCTGAACCTGGTGGTGTGGGACCTGAGGCTCCTGTACCTCCTTCCCGATGGAATCAGTTCAGAGTTGAGGTTATCCTCACTGGTTCAGGAGCCTGATGGTTGAGGGGTAATAACTGTTCCTGAACCTGGTGGTGTGGGACCTGAGGCTCCTGTATCTCCTTCCCGATGGAATCAGTTCAGAGTTGAGGTTACCCCCTCTGGTTCAGGAGCCTGATGGCTGAGGGGTAATAACTGTTCCTGAACCTGGTGGTGTGGGACCTGAGGCTCCTGTACCTCCTTCCCGATGGAATCAGTTCAGAGTTGAGGTTACCCCCTCTGGTTCAGGAGCCTGATGGCTGAGGGGTAATAACTGTTCCTGAACCTGGTGGTGTGGGACCTGAGGCTCCTGTGCCTCCTTCCCGATGGAATCAGTTCAGAGTTGAGGTTATCCTCACTGGTTCAGGAGCCTGATGGTTGAGGGGTAATAACTGTTCCTGAACCTGGTGGTGTGGGACCTGAGGTTCCTTTACCTCCTTCCTGATGGAATCAGTTCAGAGTTGAGGTTATCCTCACTGGTTCAGGAGCCTGATGGTTGAGGGGTGATAACTGTTCTGAAAACTGGTGGTGTGGGACCAGAGGCTCCTGTACCTCCTTCTCGATGGAATCAGTTCAGAGTTGAGGTTATCCTCACTGGTTCAGGAGCCTGATGGTTGAGGGGTAATAACTGTCCCTGAACCTGGTGGTGTGGGACCTGAGGCTCCTGTACCTCCTTCCCGATGGAATCAGTTCAGAGTTGAGGTTATTCCCTCTGGTTCAGGAGCCTGATGGTTGAGGGTAATAACTGTTCCTGAACCTGGTGGTGTGGGACCTGAGGCTCCTGTACCTCCTTCCCGATGGAATCAGTTCAGAGTTGAGGTTACCCCCTCTGGTTCAGGAGCCTGATGGCTGAGGGGTAATAACTGTTCCTGAACCTGGTGGTGTGGGACCTGAGGCTCCTGTACCTCCTTCCCGATGGAATCAGTTCAGAGTTGAGGTTATCCTCACTGGTTCAGGAGCCTGATGGTTGAGGGGTAATAACTGTTCCTGAACCTGGTGGTGTGGGACCTGAGGCTCCTGTACCTCCTTCCCGATGGCAGCAGGGAGAAGAGAGAAGAAGAAGGGTATGAGAATGTGAGTATGTGTGAGTGTGTGAGTGAGTGTGAGTGTTTGTGTGAGTGAGTGTGTGTGTGTAGTGTAGGTGAGAGGGTTAGAAGTGTTTTGGGGGCTTCTCCATTTGGACTGACGTCAGTGTGACCTCTCCCCATCAGGAGTTCTACCGGATACTGACCCAGAGGGCAGTGGCCTACATCAATGTCGACATCGCTGTGTTTGGTGAGGAGATGCATTGCTCTCGCTGTCTGGCCCGTCTCCACCCCCACTACTCACTCAATCCCCTCTTCCCCCCCCTCCTGCCCACTACCCTCCCCAGCTCCCCTCACCGCTTGTTAACTCACCCTCCCCAGACCAGAGGTGTGTGTCTGAGGAGGGGGTTTGTGGGAAGGGCAGCCAGTTCCCTCACTGACCACTTTCTCCGCCGCTCTCGGTTTCAGCCAACGCCACGCTACGGGCCCTGGGATCTCCCGTTGTGCAGAAGGTGGTTTTTGACGCAGCAAAAAAGGTACGTCGAGCATTTACCACACGCCGGACTCCTGCCCGTCCTGCACCTACTCCTCTCCCCCCTTCTCGCTCCTCCCCATCCCACGTATTCAAACACCCCTCTCTCAGAGGAAGTGGGGGCTGCTCGTAAGTCAGAGCGTGGAGGGACAAATGCCCAGCAACGAAGGCTGGTCAGTGGCCTGGGAACTGACCGGGACAATCTCATCACTGCTTGAGCCACGTTTAAAAGTTTGCAAAGGAGACCAAAATTGATGGTGTGGTAGACCATGAAGAATGTACCAAAGACAACAGCGGATGTTAATTGGCTGGAAGGGTGGGCCAAGGTATGGCAAATGGAGTTTAATTCAGATGCAGGTAGATAGGGCTGTAAAGAAAGCCTTGGCATATTGGCCCCCATAAATGAAAGTGTTGAGTACAGGAGATGGGATGTTATGTTGACGTTGTATAAGACATTGGTGAGTAGTGGGCGCAGCTTTGGCCACTGACCTGCAGGAAAGATGGAAACCAGGTTGAAAGAGCACAGAGAAAATCTCCAAGGTTGTTTCCGGGTCGGGAAAGGTGAAAAACATTAGGACTTTATTCCCTGGAATGTGGAAGATTGAGAGGAGGTTTGATAGTGGTGAGGGGTACAGACAGGGTCAATGTCAGCAGGCTTTTTCCACTGAGGTTGGGTGGGACGACAACCAGAGGTCACGGGTTAAGGGTGAAAGGTGAAATGTTGAAGTCCAGACAATCTTTGTATTCACGTCATTGACGGCCATACACATGGGGAGGAAGAAACGTCGGCTGGAAAATGGCAGGTGGATTGGTGAGGGTGGAGAGACACAGGAAGAGTGTGGGACAGGGGGCAGAGAAGGAGTGTCAGGGACGGGTACAGACACACCCAGCCCTGAGACACCAGGCAGGGTCATTTGATTCCAAACAATCGGTTTATTGATCATTACAGAATGTCTCTCTGGTGCTTCCCGCTCCCTCCCCTCTCCCTTCCCCTTTTCCCAACCATGATTCCCCTCTCCCTGCCCCCTTTCCACTCTCAGTCCACAATAGAGACCCAGATCAGAATCAGCTTTATCTTCACTCACATTTGACAGACATCAAACTGGACAGGGTACTGCTGAGTACCCCATACACTTCTGGTTGCCCGGTTAACGCAGAGCGCATTCAACCAGAAAGAGTGCGGGTAAGATTCTCGAGGCGCAGGAGGCTGAGGGGTGACCTGACAAAGTCACGGGGGGCCACAGCTTTTCCCCCAGGGTTGTGGGATCGAGAACCGGAGGGCACAGGTCTGAAGTGGGAGGGGAGAGTTTCTCCACGTGGGTCAGAGGGGGTGGTTGAGCTGGGTACAATTACACGCGACCAGCCGTACGGGTAGGAGAGGTTTCCAGCGGGAGCACCAACCATTAACTGAGGGGACCGTGGGCTCCAGATTGGAAACACCAGGTTCGGTGGGATGTGGGCCAAACGCAGGCCAAAGGGACTAGCATAGTGAGGCTGAATGGCCGGCTCCAGCGTTGGCTGACTCTTTAAGAACCCGAGGGGTGGGTGGGTGTCAGACGCAGAGGGAAAGGGTGGGACGGCCACTCTTCATGTGCTGAGATAGACCGAGGTTAAGAGCACGGCCCAAGAAGAGAGAAATGGAATCAGGTGTCGGGAGAGGCGTGGCCCTGCACTTTGGTACGGGGAATAAAGGCGTCGACTATTATCTACATCGGGAGAGAATTCAACAATGCGAGGAGCAAAGGGAGGCCTGGTGCAGGATTAACTTGCAGGCCGAGCTGGCGGTGAGGAGGGGGAATGCCGAGTCAGCATTCATTTCGAATGGAGCAGAATATACAGGGAAGGAAGCAATGCCAAAGCTGTTCGAGGCACCAGTGAGGCCTCAACTGGGGCATTGTGGGCAGCTTTGGGCCCCTTATTTCAGAAAGGATGTGCTGACATCGGAGAGGGTTCACAGGAGGCTCACAAGGGTGATTCTGGGAATGAAAGGGTTAACATATGAGCAGTGATTCAAGGCTCTGTATTCGCTGGGATTTCAGAATGAGGGGGGATCTCACTGAAAGCTATCAAATGTTGAAAGGGTTAGATCGAGTGGATGTGGAGAGGATGTTACCTATCGTGGGGGAGTCTAGGACCAGAGGACACAGATAGAGTGGATGTGGAGAGGATGTTTCCTATAGTGGGGGAGTCTAGGACCAGAGGACACAGATAGAGTGGATGTGGAGAGGATGTTTCCTATAGTGGGGGAGTCTAGGACCAGAGGACACAGATAGAGTGGATGTGGAGAGGATGTTTCCTATAGTGGGTGAGTCTAGGACCAGAGGACACAGATAGAGTGGATGTGGAGAGGATGTTTCCTATAGTGGGTGAGTCTAGGACCAGAGGACACAGATAGAGTGGATGTGGAGAGGATGTTTCCTATAGTGGGGGAGTCTAGGACCAGAGGACACAGATAGAGTGGATGTGGAGAGGATGTTTCCTATAGTGGGGGAGTCTAGGACCAGAGGACACAGATAGAGTGGATGTGGAGAGGGTGTTTCCTATAGTGGGGGAGTCTAGGACCAGAGGACACAGATAGAGTGGATGTGGAGAGGATGTTTCCTATAGTGGGGGAGTCTAGGACCAGAGGACACAGATAGAGTGGATGTGGAGAGGATGTTTCCTATAGTGGGGGAGTCTAGGACCAGAGGACACAGATAGAGTGGATGTGGAGAGGGTGTTTCCTATAGTGGGGGAGTCTAGGACCAGAGGACACAGATAGAGTGGATGTGGAGAGGATGTTTCCTATAGTGGGGGAGTCTAGGACCAGAGGACACAGATAGAGTGGATGTGGGGAGGATGTTTCCTATAGTGGGGGAGTCTAGGACCAGAGGACACAGACAGAGTGGATGTGGAGAGGATGTTTCCTATCGTGGGGGAATTTAGGACAAGAGGACACAGATAGAGTGGATGTGGAGAGGATGTTTCCTATAGTGGGGGAGTCTAGGACCAGAGGACACAGATAGAGTGGATGTGGAGAGAATGTTTCCTATAGTGGGGGTGTCTAGGACCAGAGGACACAGACAGAGTGGATGTGGAGAGGATGTTTCCTATCGTGGGGGAATTTAGGACAAGAGGACACAGATAGAGTGGATGTGGAGAGGATGTTTCCTATAGTGGGGGAGTCTAGGACCAGAGGACACAGATAGAGTGGATGTGGAGAGAATGTTTCCTGTAGTGGGGGAGTCTGGGACCAGAGGACACAGATAGAGTGGATGTGGAGAGGATGTTTCCTATAGTGGGGGAGTCTGGGACCAGAGGACACAGATAGAGTGGATGTGGAGAGGATGTTTCCTATAGTGGGGGAGTCTAGGACCAGAGGACACAGATAGAGTGGATGTGGAGAGGGTGTTTCCTATAGTGGGGGAGTCTAGGACCAGAGGACACAGATAGAGTGGATGTGGAGAGGATGTTTCCTATAGTGGGGGAGTCTAGGACCAGAGGACACAGATAGAGTGGATGTGGAGAGGATGTTTCCTATAGTGGGGGAGTCTAGGACCAGAGGACACAGATAGAGTGGATGTGGAGAGGGTGTTTCCTATAGTGGGGGAGTCTAGGACCAGAGGACACAGATAGAGTGGATGTGGAGAGGATGTTTCCTATAGTGGGGGAGTCTAGGACCAGAGGACACAGATAGAGTGGATGTGGGGAGGATGTTTCCTATAGTGGGGGAGTCTAGGACCAGAGGACACAGACAGAGTGGATGTGGAGAGGATGTTTCCTATCGTGGGGGAATTTAGGACAAGAGGACACAGATAGAGTGGATGTGGAGAGGATGTTTCCTATAGTGGGGGAGTCTAGGACCAGAGGACACAGATAGAGTGGATGTGGAGAGGATGTTTCCTATAGTGGGGGAGTCTAGGACCAGAGGACACAGATAGAGTGGATGTGGGGAGGATGTTTCCTATAGTGGGGGAGTCTAGGACCAGAGGACACAGACAGAGTGGATGTGGAGAGGATGTTTCCTATCGTGGGGGAATTTAGGACAAGAGGACACAGATAGAGTGGATGTGGAGAGGATGTTTCCTATAGTGGGGGAGTCTAGGACCAGAGGACACAGATAGAGTGGATGTGGAGAGAATGTTTCCTATAGTGGGGGTGTCTAGGACCAGAGGACACAGACAGAGTGGATGTGGAGAGGATGTTTCCTATCGTGGGGGAATTTAGGACAAGAGGACACAGATAGAGTGGATGTGGAGAGGATGTTTCCTATAGTGGGGGAGTCTAGGACCAGAGGACACAGATAGAGTGGATGTGGAGAGAATGTTTCCTGTAGTGGGGGAGTCTGGGACCAGAGGACACAGATAGAGTGGATGTGGAGAGGATGTTTCCTATAGTGGGGGAGTCTAGGACCAGAGGACACAGATAGAGTGGATGTGGAGAGGATGTTTCCTATAGTGGGGGAGTCTAGGACCAGAGGACACAGATAGAGTGGATGTGGAGAGGATGTTTCCTATAGTGGGGGAGTCTCGGACCAGAGGACACAGATAGAGTTCCTCACCACCTCAGTCAGTGCAGAAACTTCTGATTTGGGTTTGGGTGAGCGCCTCGTACGCAGGGGAGGTACGGGTCTCCACCTTCTCGCAGCCCCAGCTCAGAGTCTGACAGTCTGGTTTTCCTTGGCCCTAGGTCCCGGCGCCCGGACACGCAGATCTGACCGTCTACAGTAACTGGATAAAGTACTCCAACCGGACGAGTGCCCAGCACGGCCTCATCCCCTCGTAAGCTTGCCAGGGCCACCTGATCTCTTCCTAACGGTGGAGCGCGAGCTTTCGCCGGTCAGGGCTCCGAGTACCGGAGGTGGGGGGCCGCGTCGGAGGTGGGGGCCGCGTCGGAGGCCGGGGGCCGCGTCGGAGGCCGGGGGCCGCGTCGGAGCTGGGGGGCCGCGTCGGTGGGGGCCGCGTCGGAGGTGGGGGGCCGCGTCGGAGCTGGGGGGCCGCGTCGGAGGTGGGGGCCGCGTCGGAGCTGGGGGGCCGCGTCGGAGCTGGGGCGCCGCGTCGGAGGTGGGGGCCGCGTCGGAGCTGGGGGGCCGCGTCGGAGCTGGGGGGCCGCGTCGGAGGTGGGGGCCGCGTCGGAGCTGGGAGGCCGCGTCGGAGCTGGGGGGCCGCGTCGGAGGTGGGGGCCGCGTCGGAGCTGGGGGGCCGCGTCGGAGGTGGGGGGCCGCGTCGGAGCTGGGGGGCCGCGTCGGAGCTGGGGGGCCGCGTCGGAGCTGGGGCGCCGCGTCGGAGCTGGGGGGCCGCGTCGGAGCTGGGGGGCCGCGTCGGAGGTGGGGGGGCCGCGTCGGAGCTGGGGGGCCGCGTCGGAGCTGGGGGGCCGCGTCGGAGGTGGGGGGCCGCGTCGGAGCTGGGGGGCCGCGTCGGAGGCGGGGGGGGCCGCGTCGGAGCTGGGGCGCCGCGTCGGAGCTGGGGGGCCGCGTCGGAGGTGGGGGGCCGCGTCGGAGGCGGGGGGGCCGCGTCGGAGGCGGGGGGACCGCGTCGGAGCTGGGGGGCCGCGTCGGAGGTGGGGGGCCGCGTCGGAGCTGGGGGGCCGCGTCGGTGGGGGCTGCGTCGGAGGTGGGGGGCCGCGTCGGAGCTGGGGGGCCGCGTCGGAGCTGGGGGGCCGCGTCGGAGGTGGGGGGCCGCGTCGGAGCTGGGGGGCCGCGTCGGTGGGGGCCGCGTCGGAGGTGGGGGGGCCGCGTCGGAGCTGGGGGGCCGCGTCGGAGGTGGGGGCCGCGTCGGAGCTGGGGGGCCGCGTCGGAGGTGGGGGCCGCGTCGGAGCTGGGGGGCCGCGTCGGAGCTGGGGGGGCCGCGTCGGAGCTGGGGGGCCGCGTCGGAGGTGGGGGCCGCGTCGGAGCTGTGGGGCCGCGTCGGAGCTGGGGGGGCCGCGTCGGAGGTGGGGGCCGCGTCGGAGCTGGGGGGCCGCGTCGGAGCTGGGGGGCCGCGTCGGAGGTGGGGGGCCGCGTCGGAGCTGGGGGGCCGCGTCGGAGCTGGGGGGGCCGCGTCGGAGGTGGGGGCCGCGTCGGAGCTGGGGGGCCGCGTCGGAGCTGGGGGGCCGCGTCGGAGGCGGGGGGCCGCGTCGGAGCTGGGGCGCCGCGTCGGAGGTGGGGAGCCGCGTCGGAGCTGGGGGGCCGCGTCGGAGGCGGGGGGGCCGCGTCGGAGCTGGGGGGCCGCTTCGGAGGTGGGGGGCCGCGTCGGAGCTGGGGGGCCGCGTCGGAGCTGGGGGGCCGCGTCGGAGCTGGGGGGCCGCGTCGGAGGTGGGGGGCCGCGTCGGAGCTGGGGGGCCGCGTCGGAGCTGGGGGTCCGCGTCGGAGCTGGGGGGCCGCGTCGGAGCTGGGGGGCCGCGTCGGAGGCGGGGGGGCCGCGTCGGAGGTGGGGGCCGCGTCGGAGGTGGGGGCCGCGTCGGAGCTGGGGGCCGCGTCGGAGCTGGGGGGGCCGCGTCGGAGGTGGGGGCGAGATGCGCAGTTCCTGGGAGGGCTTGCCAGGATGTTCCCGGGACCTGGGGGGGTTCCGACATCAGCAGAGGGTGGACAGCCTGGTGCTGCCTTCCCTGGCTTGCAAAGAGCCTGTGGAGTTGTGGAAGTTTCTAAAATTGAAAGAGAGGCAGGGACAGAGAGAGGAATGGTCGCAGTCCTTGTCCCAGGGTAGAGGAGTCTAAAACTCGAGGGCACAGGTTTAACATGGGAAGGGGAGGGCTTAAGGGAGACCTGGGGGGGGGTGGTGGGAATGGGGAACGAGCTGCCAGAGGGAGCGGTGGGGGCGGCTACAGTTATCCATTTAATCTTTTTTTATACAAATCAGAGGAGAAGTTATCTCGAATACATATTCCAATACAAGTAGAAACAACAAGATGGAGTTGTCAAAATCATATAAGGTTGAGCTCGGATATTAAAGGAACCACAAATCCTCTTAACAATTCAAAACAAATCAAATTGCCATTATTAATTTTTAAAAAACCACTGAACTAACCTAGAACACGAAGAGAGGGAAAAAAAGACTTGGCATTCAGTCTGAGGGTATAATTACGAAGAAAAAGGGGGGGAATCCTTCCGGTCAAATCTGAGAAGTCACGGAGAAGAAGAAAAGAGATTACCTAAAAAAGAGATTACCTAAAAAAGAGAAAAAAAAGTAAAACAAAAAGAAAATTTAAATCGTCTGAAGATATTGAATGAAAGGTCGCCGGGTTTGCTCAAATTCAAAAGGTGTATCGAAAGTTTGACTTCTAATTTTCTCCAAGCTTAAACTCGACATAATGGCGGAGAGCCAGAAAAGAACAGTCGGTGGGTTAGGATTAAAACAGTAGGTGGATTAAAATAATCTCCTTACTTTAGATTATACAGAGGAACTCGTCAGGGTTGCCCCCTCAGCCCTTTATTATTTAATTTGGTTTTAGAACCACTTGCTATTGCTCTTAGGGATTCTAACTCTGTGCAGGGTGTTAAGAGAGGAGATAAATTACATAAGGTTTCATTATACGCAGGTGATTTATTAGTTTACATTTCAGACCCTAGGAAATCTGTTCCCTCTATGATATCCATATTTACTGAATTTAGTAGATTCTCTGGATATAAAATGAATTTACATAAAAGTGAATTATTTCCTATTAATAGTTATTCTGATTATTATGATCAAATACCTTTCAATATTGCTAAAAATTATCTTACCTATCTTGGTATTAAAATTACTAAAAAGTTTAAAGATTTATATAAGTATAATTTTCTTCCTCTAATTGAATATACAAAACAAATGCTTTCTAAATGGTCGTCTAAGACGATGTCGTTAATTGGTCAAATAAATGCTATAAAAATGGTAATATTACTGAAATTTCTATATACGTTTCAAGCTGTTCCATCCTTCGTCCCGAAAACATTCTTTGATAGAATAGATTCTATGATCCTGTCAGATATCTGGAATAATAAGAGTTCTAGATTGAGTGAACCTTTATTGCAAAAATCAAAAAAAGATGGATTGGCATTACCAAACTTTAGATTTTACTATTGGGCAATTTTGGATCTACGGTATAGATAATCAGGACTGTCCTTCACGGTTGGACTGGGCGGAGAGCTCGGTGAGGGGGTTTTCTTTGGCTTCCTGACCGGCAGCTCCTCGTCCTCTTTGGTTTTCTACGACTGGTAGGCAAGGTCTTGGTCCCATTGTTAGACACAAATTAAAAACTTGCGTTCAGTTTCGCAGAATTTTTGATTTGAATAACTTTGTTCCCTCCAGTAATATCCATCTTAACTATTTTTTTAAACCATCAATTCTGGATAAGGCCTTTTTAATATGCAAAACTAAGGGAATGAAAGCTTTTCAGAGAATTGTTTAACGTCTTCTTCGCAGTTGGTGGATAAATACCTAACGCACAATTTTTTTAGATATTTGCAAGTCAGAAATTTATTTACGAGATTTATTACCAAACTATCCACTTGCTCATTTACCAAATACGATAGATGTTATTTTTCAGCCTAAGCCATCTCAAAAAGGATTGACAGCCATTATATAAAAACGGCTTATGAATTTTCGAATGATGTCTAAAGGTTAAGCGTGTTTGGGAACTGGAACTTTGGGAGTCACTTTCAGATGATGAATGGAATAAAATTTATCATTTAGCAGACAACTCATCCATCTGCGCCCGTCACTCCTTGAATCAATTCAAGGCAGTGCGCAGGACGCATATGTCAAAAGATAAACCAGAGCATATTGTTTCTAATATAAATCCCACCTGTGACAGATGTAATGCTGGCTGGCCACCTTAACGCATATGTTTTGGTCTTGTATAAAGTTAAATAATTTTTGCAGAGGCATCCAGAGTCATCGGTTTGGACCTACAACCTAGTTCACTTACGGCAATCTTTGGGATCACTCCAAAGGCAGCATGAAACGCACGAGAGCTATTTTGTTGTATTGGGGCGGCTATGTTTAATAGACATTTGGACAGGGGAGGACTGGAGGGATAAGGGGCCAATGCAGGCAAGTGGGACTCATTTGGTCAGCGTGGTCAATGGGCCCAAGGACTTGTTTCTGCAGTGTAACACACCAACTCTAACCGTACAGGACTCTGCAGTAGTCTCGGGCACATGTATGGAGCCAGGCTGCCTGAGACTTTCGCACAGTACCGTATTTGTCAACGTGGAGCGGAGAGCGAGTTTGTAAATCTGGCGCGAGCAAAGGATGTTGGGAATGGTGAGGGTGGAGAGGGGTGTGGGACAGGGGGCAGAGAAGGAGTGTCGGGGGTGGGTACAGACACACCCAGCCCTGAGACACCAGGCAAGGTCATTTGATTCCAAACAATCGGGTTATTGATCATTACAGAATGTCTCTCTGGTGCTTCCCGCTCCCTCCCCTCTCCCTTCCCCTTTTCCCAACCATGATTCCCCTCTCCCTGCCCCCTTCCCACTCTCAGTCCACAATAGAGACCCATATCAGAATCAGGTTTGTCATCACTCACATATGTCATGAAATTTGTTTTTTTTTGTTGCGGCAGTACAGTGCTTTGGAGAGGGATAGGAACAGACAAGTTAGGAAAGTGTTAGGAACTTGGAAGCATAAATTAGAAACAGGTGTACAGGGAAATATACTGAAGAAAAGTGGCAAATGTTCAGGGGATACTTACGTGAAGTTCTGCGTACACACGTTCCAATGAGACAGGGAAAGGATGGCAGGAACCGTGGTGTTCAAAGGCTGTTGAAAATCTAGTCAAGAAGAAGAGCTTATGAAAGGTAAAAAAAAATCAGATAATGATAGAGATCCAGAAGATGATAAGGCTAACAGGAAGGAGCTTAAGAATGAAATTAGGAGAGCCAGAAGCGGCCATGAGCAGGCATGATAAGTGTGAGGTGGTTCATTTTGGTAGATCAAATATGATGGCAGAATATAGTATTAATGGTAAGACTCTTGGCAGTGTGGAGGGTCAGAGGGATCTTGGGGTCCGAGTCCATAGGACACTCAAAGCTGCTGCGCAGGTTGACTCTGTGGTTAAAAAGGTGTATGTATTGGCCTTCATCAACCATGGGATTGAGTTTAGGAGCCGAGAGGTAATGTTGCAGCTATATAGGACCCTGGTCAGACCCCACTTGGAGTACTGTGCTCAGTTCTGGTCGCCTCACTACAGGAAGGATGTGGAAGCCATAGAAAGGGTGCAGAGGAGATTTACAAGGATGTTGCCTGGATTGGGGAGCATGCCTTATGAGAATAGGTTGAGTGAACTCGGCCTTTTCTCCTTGGAGCAACGGAGGATTGGAGGTGACCTGATAGAGGTGTACAAGATGATGAGAGGCATTGATCGTGTAGATAGTCAGAGGCTTTTTCCCAGGGCTGAAATGGCTAACACGAGAGGGCACAGTGTTAAGGTGCTGGGGAGTAGGTACAGAGGAGATGCCAGGGGTGGAGTGGAGTGGTGAGTGTGTGGAACGGGCTGTCGGTGATCTGCTGTAGATTGTCTATGTTTCCTATATGTGCATGATGCTGTGTACGATTGTCGGTTCTGTGTTTTGTATCTGGGCCCCAGAGTAACACTCTGTCCTTTGGCTGTGTGGTCGAATGATAAGTCAAGCTCAGCTCGAAGGAAGTGGAAGAGGTGCAGTATTTTCAGGGATAGTGCCGGACCTGAGGGCCTGAGATACAGAGAGAGTTCGGACCGGCTCGGAAGCTCATCCTTGGGGAAGCAGTGACTGAGGAGAAGCACAGAATGCACTCTGAGGGTGAGGGAATCGAAGATTGAGGGTGTAGTTTTAAGGTAAATGTTTAAACGTAAGGAGGCATTTTTTAAAATAGATGGAGGAATTGGTAGAATAACAGTTCTGAAAGCTCAGTGCTTCAGTTGACACCCATATCCCACAGCCACTACACACCCAGGTTTGGTGTAATCTACGGATTTACTAATCCATCCAAATCATCGCCGGTTCCAAACGCGACCCATGCCATGCCACAGTCTACAGTGAGACTCCCAACACATCCGTTCTGTTCTGTACATTGAGAGTCCCAAGACCCAAATGGACCAAATGCCGTGGTCCTGAATCGGCGGGAACACACACAAACTGCTGGAGGAACTCAGCACGCACGGAGCAGAGTAAACGGGCCTGTCCCCGCGCCGTCTCTCAGTGGCTCCAGCGCTTGCCTGTTAGGGACAGTCAGGACAGGCTTCAGCACCGTAAACCAGGCCACGGGCCCTCGTATGCGACCCCACAGGGCAGTCTGACCTCTCTAAACTACGTCTCTTACTGCAGCATGACTTCCCTGGGCTCAGGCAGTGACTACGCCTCCTTCTTCCACTACCTGGGCATCAGCTGCATGGACATCGCCTACACCTTCGACAGGGTGAGACTGACCCCCACCCCTAGGCTCCCCCACAGTCACGCGGTCATCCTGTGGAACTGCTGTGTGTGTGTGAGTGTGAGTGTGTGTGCGTGTGTGTGTGAGTGTGTGTGTGTGTGAGTGTGAGTGTGTGTGCGTGTGTGTGTGAGTGTGTGGGTGTGTGAGTGTGTGTGTAAGTGTGAGTGAGTGTGTGTGTGTGTGTGTGTGTGAGAAAGTGGGTCTGTGAGTGCGTATGTGTGTGTGTAAGTGTGTGTGTGTGAGAGTGGGTCAGTGAGTGTGCGTGTGAGAGTGGGACTGTGAGTGTGAGTGTGAGTGTGTGTGTGTGTGAGAGTGGGTCTGTGAGTGCATGTGCGTGTGTGAGTGTGTGTGTATGTGTGTGAGTGTGTGTATGTGTGTGTGAGTGGGACTGTGTGTGTGTGTGAGTGGGTCTGTGTGTGTGTGAGTGTCTGACTGTGTGTGTGCGTGTGTGAGAGTGGGTCTGTGAGCGCGTGTGTGCGTGTGTGTGTGTGTGAGAGAGTGGATCTGTAAGTGTGTGTGTGTGAGTGTCTGTGAGTGTGTGTGTGTGTGAGTGGGTCTGTGAGTACATGTGTGTGAGTGTCTGTGAGTGCGTGTGTGTGTGTGAGAGTGGGTCTGCGAGTGTGTGAGTGCGTGTGTGTGTGTGAGAGAGTGGGTCTGTGAGTGTGTGTGTGTGAGTGGGTCTGTGAGTGTGTGTGTGTGAGAGTGGGTCTGTGAATGTGTGTGTGTGTGTGGGTGGGTTTGCGTGTGGGTGTGTGTGAGAGAGAGTGTGGGTCTGTGAGTGTGTGAGTGCATGTGTGTGTGAGAGTGGGTCTGTGAGAGTGGGTCTGTTAGTGTGTGTGCGTGAGAGAGAGTAGGTGTGTGCGTGTGAGTGTGTGTGAGAGAGAGAGAGTGTGTGTGTGTGAGAGTGGGTCTGTGTGTGTGTGTGTGTGTGAGAGAGAATGGGTCTGTGAATGTGAGTGTGTGTGAGAGTGTGTGAGTGCGTGTGTGTGTGAGTGTGAGAGTGTGTGTGTGAGTGTGTGTGAGAGAAAGTGGGTCTGTGAGTGTGTATGTGTGTGTGTGAGTGTGTATGTGTGTGTGTAAGTGTGTGTGTGAGAGTGGGTCTGAGTGTGTGCGTGTGTGAGTGTGCGTGTGAGAGTGGGTCTGTGAGTGCATGTGTGTGTGTGAGTGTGTGTGTGTGTGTGAGTGTGTGTGAGAGTGGGTCTCTGAGTGTCTGAGTGCGTGTGTGTGTGTGAGAGTGGGTCTGCGAGTGTGTGAGTGCGTGTGTGAGAGTGGGTCTGTGAGTGTGTGTGTGTGAGAGTGGGTCTGTGAGTGTGTGTGTGTGTGAGTGTGTGTGTGTGTGAGTGCGTGTGTGTGTGTGAGAGTGGGTCTGCGAGTGTGTGAGTGCGTGTGTGAGAGTGGGTCTGTGAGTGTGTGAGTGCGTGTGTGTGTGTGAGAGTGGGTCTGCGAGTGTGTGAGTGCGTGTGTGAGAGTGGGTCTCTGAGTGTCTGAGTGCGTGTGTGTGTGTGAGAGTGGGTCTGCGAGTGTGTGAGTGCGTGTGTGAGAGTGGGTCTGTGAGTGTGTGTGTGTGTGTGAGAGTGGGTCTGTGAGTGTGTGTGTGAGAAAGTGGGTCTGTGAATGTGTGTGTGTGTGAGGTGAGAGAGGGTGTGTGTGTGTGATAGAAAGTGGGTCTGTGAATGTGTGTGAGGTGAGAGAGGGTGTGTGTGTGTGTGAGAGTGGGTCAGTGAGTGTGTGTGTGTGAGAGTGGGTCTGTGAGTGCATGTGTGTGTGAGTGTGTGTGTGTGTGAGAGAGAGTGTGAGTGTGTGTGTGTCTGTGTGTGTGAATGTGAGTGTGTGAGGTGAGAGAGGGTCTGTGAGTGTGTGTGTGTGTGAGAGAGAGAGAGTTTGTGTGAGAGTGGGTCTGTGAGTGCGTGT